>NW_026512654.1:0-110936 GCF_027579735.1 Bombina bombina
GCGAGCCTCAAGGCTCGCAAGGAAACAGGTGCATTAGGCACCATTCGGGGCATGTTAAATCGGTCCCTATATCTGGTATATTATCTATTTTGGGGATAGGGGCTTTGCAATCATTATTCCCATCTACAATAAATACATAGGTAGGTTTTTTAAAACAAAAAATTCCCCTGTTTTCAGAATGAAGTCTCTTAGGTTCTGTGTTTTTTTGCATATAGATAGAGGCTTTAGTCTTATCAGAATGCACGTATACCTTCAATTAAAATAAGGATTTTGACTTTTCTAAATGAGGTATCATTTTAGAAAATTAATATATGATAGCGCTATCACTATAAGTTGTCCTATAGAAGCCTCTCTTAGTACGTATCTCCTTCCATGATAAGTGAGTATTAGAGATTAAATTAGAGAAAATTAAGAGGGCGCTACAAGTAGCAATAGGATCTTACAATGGATGTTAATCGGTAATGTTGTCAAAAGATATCAAAGCAATCCAACAACTATTTGTTACTATAGTTTAACTAAATAACCTTGTGTAAAAAACTTAAATAAGTAGAGACATATGTGTCAGTTCGAGGACACTCTGATAGTCAAGATTCTATGTTTAGATGTTCTAATTCTTTGGCTGTACTTATATTAAGCAAATCTTAAACCATAAATTCATAAACATTCTTCAAGTATATCCATAAATTCATAAATGTTCTCAAAGTATAATTTGATATATTGCATATATATGTTATACGGTTATATCTGAAATTGATACAGTAATTACACTCTTATATATATATATAAAAAAGGGGGTGTATTTATTTACAATGGTTAAAAAACATACAATCTATAAAGATATAATTCATCCTATATTAGGGACCAATTAATAAACATACAGATAGAAATAATAGCATAAAATAATTGGTTTGCACTGTAGAAATATTAAAGTCTTTTTTAGGGTATGCCACAGCTCTGAGCTTGATAATTTATCCCGGAGCGCGCTCTGAATGTCTTAAAGAGCCAAATAACAATATGCTGTCTTACACAGGAGAAAGGCCTTTCTAGGACACTGTGAAAAATATTTTAAGTTGTGCCGGTCTTACCGTAACTTCTTACCTATGTTATATACGCTTAGTGGAGCAATTTTTTGATCCGCTTAGTTGTACCTTATTTGCCACAGGGAGAAAAACAATTCTTGGCAAGTTTAGCAGTCTCCTAGAGAACTCTGTAGCCATTTGTAGACCCGCCAAATCAGGTAGCGGTTAGCTCCTTCAAACTTTGTGATGTCAGCTTACGTCACGATCCTCCGTTTTTCTGTTGTTTCCAATAGCGATTTTGTTTCCAACTCTTTTGTGTTACACTTGCGCAAGTGATTTTTAAAGGTTGAAACTTACACCCTCACCACTGTCTGATCTTAGTACAAATGTACGCAGATTCCCTATCACCTGTTGAAGTCACAGACACGGATCCTTTAGGCGTATACACGGTTTGAAAGGTGCTATAAATTCACAGCTTCCACAGTAGAAAAAACCTTCGGCTCACAGCTTCACACAAAGAGTTGGCGTTTTCTAGGAGACTGCTAAACTTGCCAAGAATTGTTTTTCTCCCTGTGGCAAATAAGGTACAACTAAGCGGATCAAAAAATTGCTCCACTAAGCGTATATAACACAAGTAAGAAGTTACGGTTAGACCGGCACAACTTAAAATATTTTTCACAGTGTCCTAGAAAGGCCTTTCTCATGTGTAAGACTGCATATTGTTATTTGGCTCTTTAAGACATTCGGAGCACGCTCACTTATCAAGCTCAGAGCTGTGGCATACCCTAAAAAAGACTTTAATATTTCTACAGTGCAAACTAATTATTTTATGCTATTATTTTTATCTGTATGTTTATTAATTGGTCCCTAATATAGGATGAATTATATCTTTATAGATTGTATGTTTTTTAACCATTGAAAATATATACACGCCCTTTTTTCATATATATATAAGTGTGTAATTACCGTATCAATTTCAGATATAACCGTATAACATATATATGCAATATATCAAATTATACTTGGAGAACATTTATGAATTTATGGATATACTTGAAGAATGTTTATGAATTTATGGTTTAAGATTTGCTTAATAAAAGTACAGCCATAGAATTAGAACATCTAAACATAGAATCTTGACTATCAGAGTGTCCTCGAACTGATACATATGTCTCTACTTATTTAAGTTTTTTACACAAGGTTATTTAGTTAAACTATAGTAACAAATAGTTTTTGGATTGCTTTGATATCTTTTGACAACATTACCGATTAACATCCATTGTAAGATCCTATTGCTACTTGTAGCGCCCTCTTAATTTTCTCTAATTTAAATGAGGTATCATCTCTAACAAGTAAACAATTGGGAGAAATAATATCTTTACAATATCCAAAATAAACCCTGGTATCCAAAGGTGCAAGTGACCTTTATACTCTACAGTGATTACAGGAAACTTAGGGGAACAAGTGATCCATTATTTGAAAGAAAAGCTTACCCTTGTCAATTTATGGAGGGGGTGGGGGGTGGAGGTCACATCCCTCACAATCACATATCTTTCGTACCAGAACTCCCTATTGTCTAGTGTTGTATGTGGTTTTTATTTTACACCAATCAGCTGCATCTTAGAGGGTCATGTATTTAAAAAGGTAGATATCCCTCTTTTAAACAAGCGGTTGCATACTCATCCAAGTGGATCTGTATCATCAAAAATCTTCTGTCTATCTCTGGGCATTTCCCCATAGTGGGCTAGATTACATGTGGTGGCACGCGATATTGAAATATTTTTCCCGTACTAACTTGTGTGCGTATTACAAGTTGAAAGTAAACACAACCGCACAAGAGCAAACTAAGGTTGCGCTTGTCAGGTTAGCGTGACTGAAGTCCTCGCATAAAGGGTTAGGGCTAAAAAAAAAATTGCACCAAACACAACATCAATACACTAAAATAAAGTGTCACACTCATATATACACTATCTAATTAAAATTATTCATATAAATATAAAAAAAGTTAAAAGGTTTATGGTATATGACAAGGTATTTGAATAGAAAGGGCTATAATGTATATATACATACATATACATGTCTAAATATGTGTATGTATGTATATATTTGTATACATGTGTATATATATATATATATATATATATATATATATATATATACACATAGCATTCCATCAAAACAGCACTCACTGCTTTTAGTGTAAAACATTAATTTTATTGCCAAATTTCCATTAAAAAGAGTCCATGAAGTTTTGATGCCTAACTGGCATCTTTATCACATGGTTTCAGTCCATGTAGTGGAAGTATCACAAAATGACATCCAAAAAAGTGATAATGTTTTACACTAAAACCAGTGAGTGCTGTTGTGATGAAATGCTGTATTAACTGATTGTTGACCTAGCACCCTGGTGGATGACATTTAGGGGTAGATTTACTAAGAGGCGAGCTGACATGATTTGCTGTAGCATACGCTTTCGGCATTTAACACTGCACAAGCATTTCTGGTGAAATGTTTGTGCAATGCCGCCCCCTGCTCAATGGCTGCCAATAGGCCGCTAGCAGGGGCCATCAATCATCCTGATCAGATTGGGATGATTTCAGTCCGCCACCTAAAAGGTGGTTAAGGAGCAGCGGTCTTACAACTCCGTAAGCAGCATCCGCTGTAGCATACCCTGTCGGCATTTAACACTGCCCAAGCATTTCTGGTGAAATGCTTGTGCAATGCCGCCCCTTGCTCAATGGCTGCCATTATAGGATTATAGGAGTGCACATCCCATCTTGGATCTTTGCATTATATATATATATATATATATATATATATATATATATATAAATATCTATTTAATAATAAATAAAACATTTTGTTCTATGTGAAGAACATTGGAATGTAAAATATTTATAACTACTTTCGGGCCAGCACAGTTGGTCTAATGCGCGTCGGGTTAGCAAGTGAGCGATAAGTAGTCTGCACACTTTATTAAAGTCTAGGAAGAGAAGAAGTTAACACAGTCGTGATATCCGAAGTCCTGAAGTTAGCAGGCGTTGGCTTTTGCATGCGTGCAAACATTTTACTTTCAACACGGGCTAACCTGCGCACGTTAATAGTTTACTTCTGTCTGTGTTTGCGCACGAGCGAAAGCGCTAAATAGTGCGCCACTTGTACTCTGACCCTGTATACAATGTCACTCTAGCAATATCAACATACAGTAACCAGTAATGTATACAATGAGATGATATATCTCATCCTTCCTCATTAGCTCACTAGAGCAAAGGATGACAAATCACCTTCCTCTGTGCCCTAAAGATTAAATAATACTTTTCATAAGCTAATGTTATTATTATTTTTTTTAAATGGTGCTATGTTTTAAGCAGAAATGGGCAGATTGATGTTTTGTATATATCAGCCTCAAATACATAAATAGCTCTATTTGTCAACAGAGGTTGAAAGCTGCAAATGCATACTCAAGTAATTTTGCTGAGTAGCAACAGACCAGTTCTGTGCTGGAACACCCCAATAGATTTGGCATACAGAGGGAAGATGTTGGGGATATCAGTTCATGTATGGCAATATCAGAGAAGGCTGTTCTGCCTAACGATCCAATAAACAGTTCTCCAATCACGGAAGAGGGGCATACAGATTTGGCCTAAGACATATACTGGTTGTAGAAGGGAAGATAGAGTAATTTGTCATCCAGATCCCTTAAACGGATAGTAAACAGCAAAAAGGTTATTGTTTAAAAATATAGATAATCCCTTCCTTTACCATTTCCCAGTTTTGCATAAACAACACTGTTAAAGAAATATACTTTTTACCTCTGTGATTACCTTGTATATAAGCTTCTGCTGACTGCCTCCTTATCTCAGATCTTTTGATAGACTGGCATTTCAGGCAATTAGTGCTGACTCTTAAATAACTTCATGTGCATGAGCACAATGTTATTTATATGAAACACACAAACTAACACCCTCTAGCTGTGAAAAACTGTCAAATGCATTCAGATGAGAGGTGGCCTTCAAGGGCTTAGAAATTAGCATATGAGCCTACCTAGCTTTAGCTTTCAACTAAGCATAACAAGAGAACAAAGCAAATATGAAGATAAAAGTCAATTAGAAAGTTGTTTAAAATGGCACGCCCCACCGGAATCATGAAAGTTTAATTTGGACTTTACTATCCCTTTAAATATAATTGTTTGCTCTCTTCCAGGGGCATTGTGTTAGGCATACTGTGGAGTTCAGTGATAAAGAAATCTGGGTCTCATCCTGCAGTCATGGTGCATACATATTGGCACTAATGACAGATTTAGAGGGCAAGGGAGTGCACTAAAAAATTACTTCAAAGACTTAGGAAGCAAGCTTAAGGCAAAGAGGTCTATTTAACAAGGGCCAAATGGCCCCTGTTCCCCTTGTTTCCGCGTGAGCCTTTAGGCTCGCCAGAAACAGGAGTTAAGAAGCAGCGGTCTTAAGACCACTGGTCCTAAACTTATACGCCACCTCTGAGGTGGCGTATAGCAATCCGCCCGATCATGTACGATCGGGCTGATTGACACCCCTGTGAATCTGCAGGGGGCGGTATTGCACCAGCAGTTCACAAGAACTGCTGGTGCAATGATAAATGCTGACAGCGTATGCTGTCGGCATTTATCGATGTGCGGCGGACATGGCTCGCTATAGCGGATATATATATAAAAAGACCCCAAAGACTTCCAATGTAGTATTTTCTGAGATATTATCTGTGGAGATGTGCACATGAAAAAAAAAATTTGTTTAATCCAAAATGTTCTTTTCAGTAAATGTAATTTTTTTGTTTCAGTTCATTTATGTTCATGGCTGTATAAGTTTCAAATGAATTTTGTTTCGAGCTAAAATATTTATTTTGAGCTACAGTACAGATTCTTGCCATTTTACTATATCTGAAGCTGTAATCGGCTATATTAGCTTTTTATTTTGCCATTCTGTGTAATTCTTAGAGGGACAGGAAACCCCAAAAACTCCCTTCATAATTTGGATAGAACATATAATTTTAAATAACTTTCAAATGTACTTTTATTATCAAATATGCTTCATTCTCTTGTTATCCTTTTCTGAAGGAACAGCAATGCACTACTGGCAGCTAGCTGAACACATCTAGGCAAAGATTACAAGTGCACTTTAAGCTCACGGGATCGCGCTTCCATAGTCTCCAATGGGAGCCTCGTTCTTATGCCATGAGACACCGCAAAGCACCTAGCGCAGCACAGGGTCAGGGTGTAAGTGACACAGTTTTGGGGAGCAAATTAAAAATATATATGTATATAAATCTACAGTATGCATATATATATATATATATATATATATATATATATATATATATATGTGTGTGTGTGTGTATGTGTGTGTGTTTATATGTGTATAGACACATATTAACACATAAGTATATATGTATATAAGCATATACATATATATTTACAGTTAAAGGGACATGAAACCCATTTTTTTTTTTTTCGTTCATGACATAGAAAGAGCGTGCAATTTTAAACAACTTTCTAATTTACTCCTATTATCTAATTTGTTTTATTCCCTTGCTATTCTTTGCTGAAAAGCATATCTAGATAGGCTCAGTAGCTGCTGATTGGTTGCTGCACTTAGAAGCCACATGTGATTGGCTCACCAATGTGCATTGCTTTTTCTTCAACTAAGGATATCTAAAATATGAAGCAAAATAAATAATAGAAGTGAATTGGATTGTTGTTTAAATTTGCATTCTCTTTCTGAATCATGAAAGACATTTTTTTGGTTTAGTGTCCCTTTAAAACACAGTTTCTTTTCTAACACCTCACATCCCCTCACTTTAACCCCTTATAACTGCTTTGTGCAGTTTTTTTTTAACAAAAATAAAGATGCTAATATCTTTTATTTAAAGAAAGGAATTGTCCACTTTATTTGGGGGGCACTTGGGGCACATTTTTTTTTAATTAATAAGAGGTCTGGGAGTATTAACCAGTCATTTGTAATGGCTGGTTATTTAGTGTGCGCCCATAAACTGGCAAAATTGATAATAGAAATAAAATTAAAAGTTTCTTACAAATGTATGCTCTGGTGGTATTTCCCATGGCCTTTTCCACCAGGATGGTCATGTTTTGTTAAAGGGACATAAAACCAAAATGTTTCTTTCATGATTAAGACAATGGGGCCGAATTATCAATGTCTTGTGAGCTGCTGGTGCAATGCTGAATACAGAGAGTGTATTGCTCTCCGCATTCAGCGATGTCTGTCACACCTGATCCGCACTGTCAGATCAGGTCCGATAGGCATATGATAATGCGGCCTCCTTATATTTAAGGGGCTAAGAAAAAAATCCTTTCATGTTATTCTTTGCTTAAAATTAAAGTGAGGTTTTGGTATCTATGGCTAAAGCCACAATTCTGTTTATGATACATCATAAGGCTGTTCTTTATTTTATATATTGAATTCTATATTTATATGATGTGGAATATTGTACTTTTTATTTTTTATTTTAAATTATGGAAGAACTGTAATTGTGGTTTACACAAAGCCCTATTTTCATTTGTATTTTTTTCTTTTACTGATTCCTCAATAAAAATATTAAAATATATAATAAAAAAAAAAACAGCATTCACCAGCTGAAAATGAAAAACAAACGGCTAGATTACGAGTTTTGTGTTATGAGGGGTGCGGTAATAACTTACACGTTATTGTCACCGCTCACTTACCTACAGCGCTGGTATTACAGGTTTTCATAAACCTGGCGTTAACAGGCAAGAAGTGAGAGTAGAGCAAAATTGTACTCTATACCGCACTCCAATACCAGCGCTGCTTAAGTCAGCGGTGAGCTGGTTTTACGTGCTCGTGCACAATTTCCCCATAGACATCAATGGGGAAAGTCATCTGAAAAAAGCCTAACACCTGCAATAAAGAAGCATAAAGCTCAGTAACGTAGCCCCATTGATTCCTATGGGGAAAGAAAATTTATGTTTACACCTAACACCCTAACATGAACCCCGAGTCTAAACACCCCTAATCTTACACTTATTAACCCCTAATCTGCCACCCCCAACATTGCCGACAACTACATTATACTTATTAACCCCTAATCTGCCGCTCCAGACATCGCCGCCACTATAATAAACATATTAACCCCTAAACCGCCGCACTCCCTCATCGCAAACACTAGTTAAATATCATTAACCCCTAATCTGCCGTCCCTAACATCGCCGCCACCTACCTACATTTATTAACCCTAATCTGCCGCCCCCAACGTCGCCGCCACTATACTATATATATTGACCCCTAAATCTAAGTCTAACCCTAACACCCCTTAATTTAAATATAATTAAAATAAATCTAAATAAAACCTACTATTAATAACTAAATAATTCCTATTTAAAACTAAATACCTATACAATAAACCCTAAGCTAGCTATAACTAATAGTTGCATTGTAGCTAGCTTAGGGTTTATTTTTATTTTACAGGCAAGTTTGTATTTATTTTAACTAGGTAGAATAGTTACTAAATAGTTATTAACTATTTACTAACTACCAAGTTAAAATAAATACAAATTTACCTGTAAAATAAAACCTAACCTGAGTTACACTAACAACCTAACATTACACTAACATTAAATAAATTACCTAAATTAAATACAATTACCTAAATTAACACTAAATTACACAAAATAAAAAAAGAAATTATCAGATATTTAAACTAATTACACCTAATCTAATAGCCCTATCAAAATAAAAAAAGACCCTAGCCTAAACTAAACTACCAATAGCCCTTAAAAGGCCCTTTTGCGGGGCATTGCCCCAAAGAAATCAACTCTTTTACCTGTAAAAAAAAAAATACAAACAAACCCCCAACAGTAAAACCCACCACCCACACACCCAAACCCCCCCAAAATAAAATCCTATCTATAAAACCTAAGCTCCCCATTGACCTGCAAAGGGCATTTGTATGGGCATTGCCCGTTAAAGGACAATTAGCTCTTTTTCAATTGCTCAAAAGCCCTAATCTAAAACTAAAACCCACCCAATAAACCCTTAAAAAACCTAACACTAACCCTCAAAGCCAATAGGATTTTTTCACCTTTAATTCCGATTGGCTGATAGAATTCTATCAGCCAATCAGAATTAAAGGGACGCCATCTTGGATAACGTCATTTAAAGGAACCTTCATTCAGCAAGAATTCTTTGATTGAAGAGGATGCTCTGCGCCGGATGTCTTGAAGATGGAGCCGCTCCACGCCAGATGGATGAAGATAGAAGATGCCGTCTGGATGAAGATTTCTGCGGGCTTGGATGAAGACTTCTGCGGGCCTCGATGAGGACTTCTGCTGCTTCATTGAGGATGGATGTCGGGTCTTCAAAGCTGTAAGTGGATCTTCGGGGGTTAGTGTTAGGCCTTTTTAAGCGTTTATTGGGTAGGTTTTAGTTTTAGATTAGGGGTTTGGGCAATTAAAAAAGAGCTAAATGCCCTTTTAAGGGCAATGCCCATCCAAATGCCCTTTTCAGGGCAATGGGGAACTTAGGTTTTAAGTTAGGTTTTTATTTGGGGGGTTGGTTGTGTGGGTGGTGGGTTTTACTGTTGGGGGTGTTTGTATTTTTTTACAGGTAAAAGAGCTGATTTCTTTGGGGCAATGCCCCGCAAATGGCCCTTTTAAGGGCTATTGGTAGTTTAGTTTAGGCTAGGTTTCTTTTTATTTTGGGGGGGCTTTTTTATTTTGATAGGGCTATTAGATTAGGTGTAATTAGTTTAAATATCTGATAATTTCTTTTTTTATTTTGTGTAATTTAGTGTTTGTTTGTTTTTTGTAATTTAGGTAATTGTATTTAATTTAGGTAATTTATTTAATTGTAGTGTAAGGTTAGGTTTTATTGTAAGACAGGTTAGGTTTTATTTTACAGGTAAATTTGTATTTATTTTAGCTAGGTAGTTAGTAAATAGTTAATAACTATTTAGTAACTATTCTACCTAGTTAAAATAAATACAAACTTGTCTGTAAAATAAAAATAAAACCTAAGTTAGATACAATGTAACTATTAGTTATATTGTAGCTAGCTTAGGGTTTATTTTATAGGTCAGTATTTAGTTTTAAATAGGAATTACTTAGTTATTAAAAGTAGGTTTTATTTAGATTTATTTTAATTATATTTAAGTTAGGGGGTGTTAGGGTTAGGTTTAGGGGTTAATAAATGTAGGTAGGTGGCGGCGATGTTAGGGGCGGCAGATTGGGGGTTAATTAAAATTTAGCTAGTGTTTGCAAGGCGGGAGTGTGGCGCTTTAGGGGTTAATATGTTTATTCTAGTGGCGGAGATGTCGGGAGCGGCAGATTAGGGGTTAATAATTTTATTTTAGTGTTTGCGATGCGGGAGGGCCTCGGTTTAGGGGTTAATAGGTAGTTTATGGGTGTTAGTGTACTTTTTAGCACTTTTGTTAAGAGTTTTATGTTACGGCGTTGTAGCATAAAACTCATAACTACTGACTTTCAGTTTATGGTATCGATCTTGGCGGTATAGGGTGTACCGCTCACTTTTTGGCCTCCCAGGCAGATTCGTAATACCGGCGCTGTGGAAGTTCCATTGAAAAAAGACTTTACGCAAATTACGTAAGTTAATTTGCTTTAAGGCCAAAAAAGTGTGCGGTGCCCCTAAACCTGCAAGACTCGTAATACCAGCGGTAGTGAAAAAGCAGCGTTATGAGGCTTAACGCTGCTTTTTCACTCATACTGCAAAACTCATAATCTAGCCGAAAATTTTAAAAGAAAATAAAGCGTTTTCTTTCTTCTTTTTTTTTTTCGGCCATGAAAAATATATAACAAAAATGCAATTTTCGTTGTTTTCTTTGATTGTTATGAAAATGAATGCACATGTCTAGTGTCATGCACTAACCCAGTTAGAGAAAAGGTGCAAAGGGAAGTTAAATGCCAGGTTAAAAACCATGGTGTCAAAATGATGAGTTTGCATTGTAAGAAGACTGGGCTGACTTTTCAGTTTGGTACAATTTGTACAGTAAGTATAGATTGCACCTGAATGAAATGGGAGCAGGGGTGTTGGTGGAGAGGATAGTAAACACATTTAAATTATCTTTTAAGATAGGAAATGGGAGCCAGTCCAAACATAATAAAACTGACAGATTAGAGTGTGAAAATGATACATCTGGTATATATTTAAAAGCATATATGACATAAGGGTACACTTAGGAAATGTCACATTACCACTATTGGATAAAGAGCACCAAATAACATAAGAAAGCACAAGAAAATGAAATGTATGACTGCAAATGTATGAATCATGACAGGTAAAATGGGGGAGCTGGAGCTCTTAGCAGCAAAAAAGGAAAATAATATTAGAAGCATAACTGAAACCGAGTGAGATAATTCACATGACTGGGCAGCTAATATAGAGAGTTATAGTTTATTTGGGAGGGATGGGAGTAATTACACGGGAGGAGGAATTTGTAGGTTTATTAAACCTGACCTTAATGATTATGCAGGTGATACGTGAGTTGAAATAAAGGGGGGGGGGAATATTATTATTAGGAACATGCTTACAAGCCCCCCAATAATAGTGACATAGAGGACCCTCAAGTGCTAATACAAATAGGAAGGTCTACTAATAATAACCAGAGATCTGTAATGGCTGGTTATTTATCGCGCGCCTGCAAACGGGAAAATTTGCCGTTTACAGGAGGGTTCGGATTTAGCGCTATTTGTAATCTAGCCCTTAATTGCATACAGTGGTACAAAGTATTGTCCAATAAAAACACTGAGGATAAATGGGTAAAATGTAAACCTTAAATATTTATTTAACATACATATAAACACATACCACATGGTTATAAAAGTAAATTAAAATAAATCCAAGCCAATGTGGCTAAACATTCATGTGTGTGTTAATGGGGTGAGTATAGAACTATTTGATTTATTAAATTGATATTCCATCAATTATTATTATTATTATCATTAGTTATTTGTAGAGTGCCAACAGATTCCACAGCGCTAATGACCCATACACTTATATCCCTCTGGAGAGTACGGGGGGGTGTCCTAGTGGTTAATACAAAGGGGCCAATTTATTAAACAGTCAATTGGCCCCAATACATCTGTTTCTGTGCGAGCCTTCAGGCTCGCTGGAAACAGGAATTAAGAAGCAGCAGTCTTAAGACCGCTGCTCCTTAACTCATACGCCTCCTCTGAGGCTGCGGACATCAATCCGCCTGATCATGTACGATCGGGTTGATTGACACCCCCTGTTAGCGGCTAATTGGTTTAGATGACGTCCACAAGTGTGGGACAAGGATTGGGATTATCCGATTATCTCTCGGTAGACAGCTGCTTACACTTATTGTAAAAAATGTACAGGCTTGCAGTGACTGTAAGGTAACCAATATATCGATGCAATGATCAAGTAAACAGGCAAATAAGGAGTGATGAAGTCCAGCTTACTCACAGACAGGCGAACGCCTAATGCACGTTTCACCTGGGCTTTTTCAAAGTCATAATTGGCCCCAGTCATTTGATACATTTTATTCTCTCAATTAATAAGTTGTATAGGTATCAAACCCTCTATCTGGGCATTTGTATAGTAGCATCACAATACACGAGGTCACATGACACCCTTCCCCGTCATAATGGGGGGCGTGTTCTCACGTTTTTTTTTCTGTTTATATCAGATCAACCATATGCTTAATACAAACTGTTATGAGCAGGCAGTAACAGATGAGGTTATTTACAAGGTTCATCATGTGTACACGGTGACACTGTTCATATTTAGTCACCCACATGTACGCTTCAGATTTTTTTATGTGCACGGTGTCAAAAGGCATCTTATAAGGAACAAATTATGTATAATTAGGCTACGGTCTAATACACTCTTGAATACTAATAATATTCAGCTAAATCCCATGTATATACCTTTATACATAGTCCCATATCTGACAGATTAACTAGTATCATCATTATTATTATTAAATATCCAAATAGTGATATATCCAATGATTTATAGATTCTGTATATTGTATAGAATAACAAATATATATTGCACAGTCAATGTGAAGGTAGATTACATGCAAAGGCCATATATACAGTGGCAAGAGGATATTATGAAATATGAGGTTACGATCTGTATATAGATGTAGTCCTTAATTTAATGCATAAAGAGATTACCCATATACTTCCCCTTATCTCCATTCGGACTAACTACTTCCATTGTACTTTATTCAATAACCATACTGAATTGCCAGTATTATGTTGCTAATTTGAATCTATTTCTATAGCAGTCAATACAAATTTACGCCTAGATTTAGAGTTCTAACGCTCACTTTCCAGCCGCGACTTTTCCATACCGCAGATCCCCCTACGCCAATTGCGTATCCTATCTTTTCAATGGGATCTTTCTAACGCTGGTATTTAGAGTCTTGGCTGAAGTGAGCGTTAGAAATCTAACGACAAGACTCCAGCCGCAGAGAAAAGCCAGGAGTTAAGAACTTTGTGGGCTAACGCCGGTTCATAAAGCTCTTAACTACTGTGCTCTAAAGTACACTAACACCCATAAACTACCTATGTACCCCTAAACCGAGGTCCCCCCACATCACTGCCACTCTATTACATTTTTTTAACCCCTAATCTGCCAACCGCACACCGCCGCCACCTACATTATCCCTATGTACCCCTAATCTGCTGCCCCTAACATCACCGACACCTACATAATATTTATTAACCCCTAATCAGCCGACCGGACCTCACCACCACTATAATAAATGTATTAACCCCTAAACCGCCTCACTCCCGCCTCAAAAACCCTATAATAAATAGTATTAACCCCTAATCTGCCCTCCCTAACATCGCCAACACCTAACTTCAAGTATTAACCCCTAATCTGCCGACCAGACCTCACCGCTACTATAATAAATGTATTAACCCCTAAAGCTAAGTCTAACCCTAACCCTAACACCCCCCTAAGTTAAATATAATTTTTATCTAACAAAATAAAATAAATCTTATTAAATAAATTATTCCTATTTAAAGCTAAATACTTAACTGTAAAATAAACCCTAATATAGCTACAATATAAATAATAATTATATTGTAGCTATTTTAGGATTAATATTTATTTTACATGCAACTTTGCATTTATTTTAACCAGGTACAATAGCTATTAAATACTTAATAACTATTTAATAACTACCTAGCTAAAAGAAATACAAATTACCAGTAAAATAATTCCTAACCTAAGTTACAATTAAACCTTACACTACACTATCAATAAATTAAATATACATACCTACAAATAAATACAAATAAATACACTAACTAAAGTACAAAAAATAAAAAAAGAACTGTTACAAAAAATAAAAAAATAATTTACAAACATTATAAAAATATTACAACAATTTTAAGCTAATTACATCTACTCTAAGCTCCCTAATAAAATAACAAAGCCCCCCAAAATAAAAAAATGCCCTACCCTATTCTACAATAAAAATTGTAAAGCTCTTTTACCTTACCAGCCCTTAAAAGGGCCTTTTGCGGAGCATGCCCCAAAGAATTCTGCTCTTTTGCCTGTAAAAAAAAACATACAATACCCTCCCCCCAACATTACAACCCACCACCCACATACCCCTAATCTAACCAAACCCCTCTTAAATAAACCTAACACTAAGCCCCTGAAGATCTCCCTACCTTGTCTTCACCATGCCGGGTATCACCGATCCGTCCAGAAGAGGGTCCGAAGTCTTCATCCAATCCGGGGGATGTCTTCATCCAAGCGGGGGCTGAAGAGGTCCATCATCCGGCTGAAGTCTTCATCCAAGCGGGGGCTGAAGAGGTCCATCATCCGGCTGAAGTCTTCTATCAAGCGGCATCTTCAAACTTCTTTCTTCCGGCTCCATCTTCATCCCGCTGATGCGGAACATCCTTCCTCCACAACGAACTCCCGACGAATGAAGGTTCCTTTAAGGGACGTCATCCAAGATGGCGTCCCTCGAATTCCGATTGGCTGATAGGATTCTATCAGCCAGTCGGAATTAAGGTAGGAAAATTCTGATTGGCTGATTGAATCAGCCAATCAGATTCAAGTTCAATCCGATTGGCTGATCCAATCAGCCAATCAGATTGAGCTTGCATTCTATTGGCTGTTCCGATCAGCCAATAGAATGCAAGCTCAATCTGATTGGCTGATCCAATCAGCCAATCCGATTGAACTTGAATCTGATTTGCTGATTCAATCAGCCAATCAGATTTTTCCTACCTTAATTCCGATTGGCTGATAGAATCCTATCAGCCAATCGGAATCCGAGGATGCCATCTTGGATGACGTCACTTAAAGGAACCTTCATTCGTCGGGAGTCGCCAGAAGAAGAGGATGGATCCGCGTCGGCTGCTTCAAGATGGTCCCGCTCCGCGCCGGATGGATGAAGATAGAAGACGCCGCCTGGATGAACATGTCTACCAGTCCGGATGTCCTCTTCTTGCCGTATAGGATGAAGACTTCGGACCCTCTTCTGGACCTCTTCTTGCCGGATAGGATGAAGACTTCGGAACCTCTTCTGGACGGATTGGTGATACCCGGCGTGGTGAAGACAAGGTAGGGAGATCTTCAGGGGCTTAGTGTTAGGTTTATTTAAGGGAGGTTTGGGTTAGATTAGGGGTATGTGGGTGGTGGGTTGTAATGTTGGGGGGGTATTGTATGGTTTTTTTACAGGCAAAAGAGCAGAATTCTTTGGGGCATGCCCCGCAAAAGGCCCTTTTAAGGGCTGGTAAGGTAAAAGAGCTTTACAATTTTTATTGTAGAATAGGGTAGGGCATTTTTTTATTTAGGGGGGCTTTGTTATTTTTTTAGGTTGCTTAGAGTAGGTGTAATTAGTTTAAAATTCTTGTAATCTTTTTTTACTTTTTGTAATTTATTGGGGTTTTTTTTGTAATTTAGTGGGGTTTTTTTTGTAATTTAGTTTAGTTGATTTAATTGTAGATAATTGTAGGTAGTTTATTTAAATAATTTATTGATAGTGTAGTGTTAGGTTTAATTGTAACTTAGGTTAGGATTTATTTTACAGGTAATTTGGTAATTATTTTAACTAGGTAGCTATTAAATAGTTATTAACTATTTAATAGCTATTGTACCTGGTTAAAATAAATACAAAGTTGCCTGTAAAATAAATATTAATCCTAAAATAGCTACAATATATTTTTTTGTTATATTGTAGCTATATTAGGGTTTATTTTACAGGTAAGTATTTAGCTTTAAATAGGATTAATTTATTTAATAAGATTTATTTTATTTCGTTAGATAAAAATTATATTTAACTTAGGGGGGTGTTAGTGTTAGGGTTAGACTTAGCTTTAGGGGTTAATACATTTATTAGAGTAGCGGTGAGGTCTGGTCGGCAGATTAGGGGTTAATAATTGTAGGTAGGTAGCAGCGACATTGGGGGGGGCAGATTAGGGGTTAATAAATGTAATATATGGGTTAGGGGCAGCAGATTAGGGGTTCATAAGGATAACGTAGAATGCGGCGGTGTACGGAGCGGCAGATTAGGGGTTAAAAATAATATGCAGGGGTCAGCGATAGTGGGGGCGGCAGATTAGAGGTTAATAAGTGTAAGGTTAGACTCGGGGTACATGTTAGGGTGTTAGGTGCAGACTTAGGAAGTGTTTCCCCATAGGAAACAATGGGGCTGCGTTAGGAGCTGAACGCTGCTTTTTTGCAGGTGTTAGGTTTTTTTCAGCTCAAACTGCCCCATTGTTTCCTATGGGGGAATCGTGCACGAGCACGTTTTTGAAGCTGGCCGCGTCCGTAAGCACCGCTGGTATTGAGAGTTGCAGTGGTGGTAAATTATGCTATACGCTACCTTTTTGGAGCCTAACGCAGCCCTTCTGTGAACTCTAAATACCAGCGGTATTTAAAAGGTGTGGGGGAAAAAATACATGCGTAGCTAACGCACCCCTTTGGCCGCAGAACTCTAAATCTAGCTGTTAATTATTAAACTGTTAGCTATAATAGATAAAGCCATTTGTACTTTTCCAAATAATACTATTTACATTTTCCAGAAGAAATGGATAAACCATATGGATCAGGTAATCTCTAGGAATAGTGGGGGGACTCATGGTTGATTCAACTTACAAAAACGAGCTATACATAATGTGTTCATTAAGGCCATGTGGATATAGTGAATTCAGGAGGAATATCCATTTACTCTCACCCTGTAGGAGAGATCTCTCTATATTCCCTCCTCTAATGCCTTGATGGATTCTTTCTAATACAAAGCATTTCAAATCTGGTTTGCTGTTATGTTTCTTATTAAAATGTCTGTTGACTGAGGTCAATTTCTATCCTCATTCCAAGTCCTTGTTGCTATTTCTAATATTGCATAAATGTTCACTTCATCAAAACCTAATTTCACGTGTGGACATCCCCACGTATTTGAAATCACATTAACATTGTATACAATATATGATGTTTTTGCAGCGGCGGTTAAAGAGTCCCTGTATCTTCTTAATATCATCTGGGTAGACCTTAACCGATTTGACATTTCTCATATATATATATATATATATATATATATATATATATATATATATATATATATATATATATATATATATATATATACAGAAAGAGCAGGAACCATACATATATGTGCCTTGATCATTTTGTTTCTTCTTTGCCAAATTCTTTGAGAAATGACTATGGACTAATTTGTCTCTCAGAGTTGGGGCTCTACGCCAACTTGTTTGAATCCTCCCATAAATTTGTTAAGAGAAATTAGGGCAAATGTAGAGCATTTCAATTATTAAAAGATAATAGTAATTTGAAAATTATAGATTAATTTCAAAGGATTCTAAGATAAACTCTAAAAGTTTTGAAGTATATAAATCGCAAAAATTTCTAAGCAGGTATATTCTAGTACATTAAAATGTAAGAAGGGAGGTACGTGTCTAGGCAGCAACCACAATGGCTGTAAAATAATGGAGGCTGGTAGCGAGGTCTAGAATGTCTACTGCCTATCCTGAGACATGTGCAGCATTCACATCTAAATTACACTGCTAATGTTACCTCACACATTTGGAGTACCAGACAGATCAATTTTGGCTGCATTCATGACCTACAAGCTTAGATCTGGATTGTCGAGATCTCAGTTGGCAGCCTATCCCTTAGAGCTCAACACCCTCCCCCGGTAACCCGAGTTGAGCAGGTTCACACCAACTGCTATATTCTACTATACCCCAATCTCACTCACAGACTGCTCAAGCTACAGCCCAATGAAGCCTGAAACATAGCAGCAGTAACGCTTTTCAGAAACATTATCCTGAGACCTAGTCAGAGCTGAAATTTCCCATAATCGGACCTGTCATGGCAGCTTTGGATGAATGGGAGAATTGTGTACAGACCGTTCTAGATCTTCACTTCCAAGAACTGAAACAGAGTCTACAGGAAGTATTGAATCTGTTACTTCAGGATTCAGTAATGATGGAAAATCCTTTTTAAGCTGACCCCCCAAAAGATAGAGGTTGACATTTATCACAGAGATTGAAGGATCAAAGAAGAGCCTACCCTCCTTTATACAGCGGAACAGCACATATCCTCAGATTCAATTGTGATGGTCACTCTTCGTTAAACATTTTAGTATAGTGGCAGCGTTTAGTGACAGGATATACATAAAGTTGGGAAAAAGCCGAATAGACGCGAGATCGATGACTGTTAGTTAACAACAGTCCGATGCTCATCGCCCCGTACTTGGTGTACGTTTTTTTGCCTGCTTTTTTAATAAATATGGAGATCGTATTCAGGTCCGCGGCCGCGATGTTAGGTGAGCGTATTGATGCCGTTGAATGCAAGACAGTTGACGGCTTGATAGATATCCCCCTTAGACTGGGTACCAAGGTCCAATTAGTCGACTATGTAATATACAGCTGAAGGTCCTCTAGCCTAACTATTGGCACTAGCTAATCTACCTCCAACACTGGTAATGGCAACTCATTTATAATTTATCTAGAATAAAACTAGATTTTAACGCATGTTAATTATAACTATTACTCATTGGCGCTCCAAAACAATGTTTTTTTTTATTTATTTATAAATAAATGCTTCTTAGGCTATATAATATTTCAAGGTCTGTGAGTGACTCCTATAATCCAGATGCTAATCTATTTCCATCCTAAATAATTATCACCTGCATCTTACATTGATCTCTGTCATAAGAATCCCCTTCACGTTTATTATACAACTTTATGCAAATTCAAGAGTGTCTTTCTATTTAGAAGGAGGATCTCAATCATTGATGATATTTTATATTTTTACTTTTCATATGCTAAAACTAAGAAACTACTATGCATTATACTAATACCATATGCTCATCTAAGTTCCTAAGTCTTAATATAATATTTTTGCTAATATGTAATGGTCCAAGAGTGACCGTCTATGGGGCCCATTTATCAAGCTCTGAACGGAGCTTGTGGGTCCGTGTTTCTGGCGAGTCTTCAGACTCGCCAGACGCAGCAGTTATGAAGCAGCAGTCTAAAGACCGCTGCTCCATAACCCTGTCCACCTGCTCTGAGCAGGCGGACAGAAATCGCCATAATTCAACCCGATCAAATACGATCGGGTTAATTGACACCTCCCTGCTGGCGGCCAATTGGCCGCGAGTTAGCAGGGGCCGGCGTTGCACCAGCAGCTCTTGTGAGCTGCTGGTGCAATGCTGAATATGGAGAGCGTATTGCTCTCTGCATTCAGCGAGGTCTTGCGGACCTGGTCCGCAAGACCTTTAATAAATAGGCCCCTATATCATTACATTTCCTCTAGGAGTGGTATAGTGTTAATTAGGTACATAAGTGACCCCTTAGAATGTGAGAGGATCTACTACTACTAAAAAAAGAGGTACCAATTTGCTATGTAACGTACAAAGATTGCTATGTAAATTATTACTTGCGCTGAGAACATATTACTGTATATGTAGAATTAACCATGATGTTATCACATTGCAATAGCCAAGGAATTACAAATTGTTTCTGCAACTTGTTTACTATTTGTTGTATATATTAACAACCTCAATAAAAGAATAAAAAGTAAAAAAAAAATGTGAGAAGGGTAGCATGATTAACAGTGACTAGGAGAAGCTAAGGTTTGAAACATTTCTTTACTTTAGTATACACAAGAAAGGAACCAGTGGGAGAGACATTGTAACAAACTAGAACATACAAGCCCATACCAATACCTAAATTATCTCTAGAAGATTGAAATAAAAAGTTGATAATATCAAGGTAAATAAAACTTTGAAACCAAATGGAATGCATCCAACGGTTTTAAGGAAATTAAACTCTGTCATAGCCAAACCTCTACTCTTGATTTTTTAAGACTCATTATCCTCAGCTATAGTATCCCAGGACTGGTGTAAAACTGATGTGGTGCCACTTTTTAAAAAGGGAATCTGGACTGATCCAGGAAGCTATAGACCAGTAAGCCTGACATTGGTAGTGGGCTGATACTGAAAGGGATTGTAAGGGATTAATTCCAAGTGTATATTTGTGAAAATAAAACTGAATTCAAACTAGCATAGATCATGTCAAATTAATCTAGTTAGATTATAAAATGCAGTAAGTATGAATATAGATAACAGTGAATCAGTTGATGTGATTTTGCAAAGGCTATTGCTATAGTACCACATGAGATATTACTGGACAATATTAAGGGACTGGGAATGGCTGATAATGTTAGCACATAGATAAATAACTTTATAAAAGACAGGGAGCAGCGAGCTGTAGTAAATAGACAATACTCATATTGTACAAAAGTAATTAGTGGGATCCCCCAGGAATCACTATTGGGCCCGTTTATTTTTTATTAATTTTATAAATGACTTGGAGGAGGAAAGATTAATTAACATCTCTATTTTGCAGATGATGTGTAAGGTGATTAGGTCAGAGCAGGATGATATCGCTCTGCAAGGAAATTTAGAAAACTTGGAAGGATGGACTGGTAAAAGTAAGCCTCTACATTTTGGAAGCAAAAATATGCAGGCTAGCTATCTCTAGCTCAAACCACATAGTGAAGAACAGAGAAGCTTTTGACCTCTCGTCTTCACTTTCTAGTCTCGGAAAAAGGATTTTTTTATAAACCTATGACAAGTAGATAGTTGGCTAGATTTACTAGCATTCCCCCCAGCCTCGATAGCCTCACCAATGATTATGTTTTACTGTTTAGAGAGCCCATTAACTTTAAAACTGAAAAATTATGGAGGTTTAGCTAGTGACTTTTTAGAATATCAGAGAGTTTCACACCGCCCTCCATGTTGTGGGATTGTCACTATTTGGGAGTTCTGCCCCTCTGTATGTCTTGGTTTCTGGAAGTGAAAACAGGGTCTGCTTAGCCACACCCCTGGACCTCCTGAACCCTGCACATAGAATAATCGGGTCCCACATACTGTATGTCACTCCCAATCCATCCAATGTTGCACCCTATCCCACCCATGACACACACATGAGCCCCACATGACTTTGCTACAAAACACCACCCATGGGGTTCCCTGATTAAATCCTAAGTTTTGGGGGGGTGTCCGGGTAGCACCATGAGTGGATGCAAAACTTGGAGCTGCTGAAATAATAACGATAATCTGCCTATTATCAAGAGCATAAAACACAATTTGCAAACTCTACTGATATATGCAGCATTCTGAAGGTTAGCTGAATCTAAAGATACCACTCACTAGAATACTGCTGCAACTATTAACAGAACCTGGACTAAGGAGGCCCTGGGCGGCAGCCTATACAAAAGCCTCAGTACCCCCCCCCCCCCACTGGTGTTCCGGGGTGAGTAGCTTGATCAGGGCTACTAAAAGTACCAAGAGGACACTCTCTTTCTACCAGACAGCTTATGACCTATATTTTCATTATCATCGACCATGGAACCATCAGATATTGACATAATGGAAGCTATTTCTAAACTTTTAACAGATCACTTTACTAAACTGGAGCAGAACCTCTCAGCGGCTATGTCTAAGCCTACTAATTATTAAAAGAAAGCTGACACCGAAGATGTTACAGCTTTTCCTCAGCTGAATCAATCTACCCTCTGGTCACTTCCCCTAGTACCGGGGCTTGAGATTTCTAAGGAGGATGAGGTGGAAGGAAGAACAGGACTTCAGACTTGAGAGATAGATTATGAGGGTCTAGACGGAACCGCTGATAACTCAGCAAATATCAGCGTGCAAGACAAAAAGGCGGTGAGTGTAACTACAAAGGGCACACTGAAGTCCTCAAACAGTTTACAGCGGAAAAATTTGGATTCTTACATGGCTCAACTGAAATGGAGACCAAACAATCTGCCCCATCAGCAGACTTATTTTCATGCTACTCAGTTTCCTGTCTTGCTGACCCAACATGGATCCACTTCCCAAGAAGACGACTTGCTTCAGGAAAATACCTTACTGTTTCCAAGGTTTGGGGTGGGCTAAGCCTGTACTCCTTACTCCGGTGCAGAGTTTGTTGTATGCTCTTTTCAATGCATATAGACATACTCCTTTTACCTCAGCTGGGATGAATACTTAACATGATGATTGCTGCCGCAAAATACCTATCTCTGGGGACATTCATACCTCAAAACTTCAGGTTAAAGTTTATAATAATATGTGTTGAAACATTTTTCCTTTACAGACTCTGAGTTAAATTAATCTTATGTGACTTATCTATAATAGTCATTAGTTGTTTATATATATATTGCTGCAATGTTTAATGCCTTTTGAGTATAATAGATATGTAGTTGGGGTGGCTATGTTATTTTCTTTCAATCTCTTAACTGGCTTAAGATATGGCCTTACTTTAAGAAATCTTAATTAAAACCTGACCTCCCTAACTCCCAACTAATCTGGTATCAGTGTTGAGTTAAATGGCATTATGTTGGAGAACTTTCCTGTGGATTATAATTTAAAAGGATCATATGTTATTTGCCTTTAACAATCCCTAGAGGCTTATACCTTCAGACGCAAAGCCTATCTTTCCATGTTTAAAAATTTTATTTGTTTCATTGCTCTCTAGACAGGCTTTCAAAACAACTTAAGGTTTTCTGGGAAACAATCTAATTAAAATTTAGCTAGTCTGAACCCAAGGCATATCAGCCTAGCTAGGATATCCCCTGTAGCTATGTCTTTTTATGCAATAATGTGCCAAATTTTTGTAATTTTTTTTGTATATGATTCTATATTTCCCCAATAAACATAGGAGGTTTCCCCCTAGTCAGCGCCCAAGACTGGGGGGGATAAAATGATACAATGAACCACTGAAATGGGAATATTAGATTTAAACTTCCTATCATAATGTGTAATAGATGATGAAAAATTAGAACTCTTGAAACAGCATGGTAACTATATATTGCATGTATACTCAATCTAACCTCTGGGGGATTGTCTTAGAATTTCACGTAGACTTGTTATCACAGTAACCGAATTAATACTTTGAATTCCACAGGTCTCCACTGAGGGCTTAGGGGCTAATTTATTGTACTTATTCTCCTAATGGAAGGTGGATTAGATCTAGTTAAGAGAAGGTTTTATAGTTTGTGCTATAGCTTGCATTTTTCTCTTGCCCTTTTGGTACTATTTGACCCAGATTGGGTCTTATTCCTGATCATTATATTTATAAAACTGAGGTTTTCAATATGAGACCCAAGAGTGGTCTCCTTTTTTGTTATAGTACTTTCTACCCCTATTATAACTTTATATGATGTGGAGGTCCAAAAGTGGCCCCTAGCATTATTATAATAATAGCATAATAATAATAATGCACAATAATAGCATACCTATTCTATACGTTTTTGCTTTCTTGACTGGGTGTGAGCAAATATTTTATTATTTTTATTGATTTAGCATTCTGTTAAGTTTTATTGTATGGGTAGATCTTACGAAGCTATGTATGTACCATTGATGGATCTATTGTACACATCCTGTCATTTAATTATTTGTATGCTTTATTAAAAAAAAAAACTCAATAAAAAAAAAAATCCTAAACCTCCTGGTCACAGATTGGAGCCTTTTAAGTGTTGAATGGTATGAAAACAAAAGAAGTAGGAAAAAGGAATGCTAAATATTCTATTAGTAAATCGAGGCCAGTGATCTTGTTAATTATTAGAGCATTAGAAGAAGAAAAATATATAATGATAATATTTAATGTTAGAGAAACAGTAAAAATGTTTGATTTATTATATGCTTCTTTATTTTTTCCATTCTTAAAAACATATTATTTTATTGAAGCTGTTCACTAAAGAATTGCAAGATTGGGGGGCCTTTATAGACAGGTTCTACTGAATAACATAAAAGTATCAGAGTGTTGCCAAAAGCTTTTTACAATATCCCAAATGACTAACATTTTGAAAGTTAACAGAGACCCATGGTTTCTCATAAAGAGCAGCATATCCAGCAGAGAATCACAATGTGCAATTGATCATATAGTATATCATATGATTTGTAATTCTGCAGTTTAGTAAGGAAAACTGTATTTGTATTATACTTTGTATGAATAAACTCATAGGGCTAATTTTTACAAGCAATAGAGTGAATGTGAATGTTTACTTTATGCAAAGCATTAGAAAATGTAAAATGTCACAATGATATATATATATATATATATATATATATATATATATATATATATATATATATATATATATATTGTAGCCGGTGGCCTAGCACTCCTTCCACATCAATGTTGCCAATGCCTGGGTGCTATCCTCAAGTGGTATGTATAGAGTAGTGGTAGAGATGGAGGGCACTCACAGGACTTGAATCAATAAGTAACTTTTATTATGCTGATTACATTAATACAGTGTCGACGTTTCGGCCTTTTCTAAGGCCTTCTTCAAAACAAATTCATAGTCTTAAATCGTGCGGAATGCACTGTCAGCGGCGTACTCCCAGAGTATAGTGAATGATACTATACTCTGGGAGTACGCCGCTGACAGTGCATTCCGCACGATTTAAGACTATGAATTTGTCTTGAAGAAGGCCTTAGAAAAGGCCGAAACGTTAAGTTACTTATTTATACAAGTCCTGTGAGTGCCCTCCATCTCTACCACTACTATATATATATATATATATATATATATATATATATATATATATATATATTACATAAAGATACTATACATCACTTTACGGGATAGCTAAGGCAAACTTTCTCTCTCAGAGCTTGTCTAGATTGGCTGATATTGTTAATCCTATAGATTAGTCAAATATTCATTTTGGTTGTCTTAGTATCAACATTTCTACATTTTTTGTTTCTCATTTTCTTTGAATTGTTCAAAATGTAAAATACAAAGGGGTAGATTTATCAAATGCCTGGCGGATATAATTCTTATTATTTCCTCACATCTACCCTTCTCATGCAGAGACATTAAATTCTCTATATCACAAAAATAAAAATGCGCCAATTCTCAGAATTTAAAAACCAAAATATATTTTAATGCACTGCATTAACATTGAAATGTTTTATTTCCTTTTGGGTTGATTTGATTCAGGTTTTGTATTGCTAGACTTGAAGTTTTGTAACTGGCTTTGATACTGGTCACTTGCAAACACTAATGCTATAAAATGCTAAAACACATTGAATCAGCCTACCTAGCTTTAGGGCCCCATTTAATAAAGTCCAGATGGACAAGGTTTGCTTCGGGGAACCTTTCCGTCCGGGATTGCAGAAAGCAATACGCTGCCTGTATTAAACATTACCAAAGAGTGTGCTTGTGCAATGATGCCCCCTGCTCACGCTAGCCCAATGGCTCACAACTAGAGGCTGTAAATCACCGCAGGCAAACTTGTCCGGGGTGATTTTAATCCATCAGCATGCAAGCTTATAGCCAAGGGTCTCCAAAGCTGCCTATACAGCTTGATCAATGGAGCCCATTAAGGGCTAGATAACAAGTGGAGCGGTAGTTTGTGTTCCCGCTTCCGCGTTAACTTTGCTAGACGGAGGCTTTTTGCACACATCAGGTTGAAAGTAAAAAGTTTTTTCAACAAGCACTAACTTCATGCCAAAAGCCGAAGTCAGAATATCGCCACCGCTTTAATGTATTTCTATATATATGAGGGTTTTTGGTAAAATATTTATTTAGACATATATATTTATATATATATATATATATATATATATATATATATATATATATATATATATATATATATATATATATAAAATCAACACACAGCAGTTTAGCACTCACGATACTTTCCTTATGACCGGGGTGCTCAGAAACATATTCCATAGACCTCCAACAAAAGCAGGCACTCACCGGTTTTGAAGTGGCAAAAAACTTTATTCCAACAGAGTGACATTTCAGGGTTTTACCCCCGTCTTCAGACTCAAACAACAACAATGAAATGCTGAACAACCTCCCTTAAATACCCTGTTCACCTTACATGTGTTTCAAATAAGTGTTAATTACCTTGTGTGCAAGCACTTAGCATACATTATTAATTAGCATTGCATGTAGCCTAGCAACCAAACACTAGGAATTCAATATGCACCTAAGCAGTAGAATCTATACTACAATTAACAACATATTCCAATATATGTGTGTTTTAAAATGACCATATGATATCCGCTAACGTGACTTATAAAACATCCGTTTACCAAATTATGTGTAGCGGTGATTTACCCAGTGTCTGTGTGAGCGTCACCAATGGATGCTGTGAAAATGTGCGACTTAGCAACTAATTGCATACCACACGCATAGTATCCAATGTGTTAACTAATTCTACTATTACCCAAAAAATACATATAAACATGAAAATGTGAAGAAATGTTAAAAAAACTCTAAAACTCTAGTCAGCATGTTAAGAAACCTATATATTAATGCGGGGCTATTATAACTATTCCTAGGGCTCAAAAGGCTACCTCTAATGAAAAGCATATAAACATAATTGACCATAGTGGATTATAGTGAGGGCATATACATAGCGCCTATTAACTAATATATCCTAGGTCAAAATTAGACCGGGTGCAATGCAGCAGTGTATATATGGGATTTTGTATACAGAATTACACACTATGCTACATATAACTGAGATACCTAAACTGAGCTTGAATTACACATATACAAATAGCTAATACAAGGATATAATTTGCGCTAGCATGGAAAGATTGGCACTGGAAAATTACAAAAAGCTGTGCCATTCAGTTTTAGTATTAAGGCCCTTTGGGATCAGTGTGTCCAGTTCAAAAGTCCATCTAGCCTCTCTCTGCATAAGTATCTTATTCCGGTCCCCTCCTCTTGTTAACGGAGGGACATGATCAATGAGTGTATATCTCAACTCTGATAAATTGTGATTGTTCTGTAGGAAGTGGCGTGCCACATGTTGTGCTGACTCTTTGTTCTTGATAGCTGCACGGATGGCGCTTCTATGGTTAGCCATCCTAGTCCTCAAATCATCACTCGTTTTTCCTACATAGAACAAACTACAAGGACAGTGTAGTAAATATACCACAAATTTGGTGGTGCATGTCAACCTGTGTTTATGGAAGTATTTTTTCCTGTTCCTCGGATGATGAAAGAAGAATCCCATCAGCATTCCATTACATGTGGTACAACCGCTACATTTGTAGCAACCAGATTTTGTATTATCCAACCATGTCTTTGTCTTGTAGCAATGTGTCGGGTCCGTTTTTTGAAGAATGTCTTTTAGAGATCTTCCTCTTCTGAATCCTTTCCTTGGTGTGTCCATCTTATTGAAGGATAGTGTATCATTACTGCAGAGTATCTCCCAATTATCCTTTAGAATTCTACCAGACTCATTTTTATCTGCTGAGTATGTCATAGCCAGGGTCATTTTGTCCTCACTCATTACATTCATCTTTTTGTTTCTAACATCCTTGTCATTCGATGCAGATATATGTTCATTTAGAAGTTGATTATGGTATCCCCTCTGTAGGAAACGTTGTCTCATCTCCTCCACTTGTATTTCTGCTTGCTTTTCATCTGTGTTATTTCTTACTACTCTGATGAATTGAGATTTTGGAAGGGCTTTCTTCAAGGCAGGCAGGTGGCAGCTCGATGCCCCCAATAAAGAATTTTTATCCGTCGGTTTTCGGTACAATGTGGTGCTAATCCTATTGTCCTTTTTATATAGTTTAAGATCTAGGAATTCAATCTCGTTCCTGTTGTGATTCATCTTGAATTTCAATGATAGATGTTCTGAGTTAAGTTCATTGAACCATGTTATGAGGTCCTCTTCCTGTCCTGTCCATACCAGTAGTAGGTCATCAATATATCTATTGAAATAGATGACTTCTGACCTTTGGAAGCTCATTGTTCCGTTGTTTCAAATTCCGACATAAGTAAGTTAGCATACGAAGGTGCCACGCTGGAGCCCATAGCTGTGCCCATTAGTTGGAGAAAAAACTGGTTTTCAAAGCGAAAATAATTTTTCTGCAGGCATGCCTCCAATAAATCCAGTATGAGTTCAATAGGTGGGCCCACATACGGATATTTCAATAGCTGTTTTCTCACTGCTGCCAAGCCTTCTTGGTGGGGAATGACCGTATACAAGCTAGTGACATCGAGTGTCACTAGCAAGTCTTCTTCCTTGACATTTAGGTCTCTAAGGGATATGATAACTTCGTTGGAATCTTTGATATATGTATTTATGTTCTGGACCAGGGGTTGCAGTAGGCTATCCACATAAATCGCCAGTGGCGGAAGTATGGATCCCGCCACAGAAACAATGGGGCGTCCGGGGGGTCTTTGTAAGTCTTTGTGGATCTTAGGTAATGTGTAGATGATAGGAGTATTTGGGTAATCAACCTTTAGGTATGCCATCGTTTGTTGGTCTATCCATTTGTCATTATACACATCCGTAAGATAGTCATCTATCTCTTTCTTGAACTTTTTAGTTGGATCTCTTGGCAATTTGCAATAAACCAACGTATCATCCAATTGGGAGAGTATTTCTTCCTGGTAGTAACTGTAATCCAAGATGACAATTGCCCCACCTTTGTCCGCTCTCCTTAGCACAATAGTGTTATCTTCAGCCAAACTCTTCATGGCTGCTCTCTCTTTTTTACTCAAGTTGAATCCAACTGCTTCCTTTTGTTCTGTTGTTGATCTATTCAGATCTTTCTCCATTTTATTTCAAAAGGTTTGTATTGTGTGGTTAGTACTTTTAGGATCAAAACTCCCTTTCTTTCTGAAGTCTAATCTGTGTTGACCTTGTGCATCTCTGAAGAATTAATAATATATGCTAAGTGCTTGCTAACACCTGGTTTTGCACACAAGGTAATTAACGCTTATTTGAAACACATGCAAGGTAAACAGGGTATTTAAGGGAGGTTGTTGAGCATTTCATTGTTGTTGTTTGAGTCTAAGGACGGGGGTAAAACCCCGAAACGTCACTCTGTTGGAATAAAGTTTTTTGCCACTTCAAACCCGATGAGTGTCTGCTTTTGTTGGAGGTGTGTATATATATATATCTATTTAAAAATACTTAGAACATATTCCCCTATGCAAAGAACATTGGAATGGGAAATATATATAGTACATACATAGTTAAATACTTAATTAAATGTGAAAATTGCATAACTATGATTTTACATGTTTTCAGCTACTTAACTGCAAAGGGCTCCAATGCACTGTGTTTTGTGCAACTTTTTTGTCAAGCATAACAGTTAACCAGAGCTCTGAGGTCGCACTATCCCAACACAAGTTAAATTCAATTACGCTCAAGCAAACGTATTTACTTTCAACTTGTGATACGCGATAAACCCATTTTCACTCGCATCCGAAGTTAGAGTGCCACTCGTAATCTAGCGATGAATCAGTCTACCTAGTTTTAGTCTTCAACAAATAATACCAAGAAAACAAAGCAGATTTGACAATAGAAATCAATTGGAAAGTTATTTATAACTGAAAGTTCTATCTGGAAAGTGAACATTTAGTTTTGACTTTACTGTTAAAATGTATGCACAGGGACAAATGTACAAATCAGTTATAACTTTTGTTTTTTTGCTAATTCATTTATACTGAAAACATTTTTCTTTTTAAAATTGCAATGTATTCATGTTCAGTTCCACTTTTAGCTTCATGTCCCTTTAAGAATGGTTTATGTTTTGTATGATTTATTAAGTATGTTAAAATAATAATTTACAGGCTTCTTACCAAACTTTGTACCTTAGGATGTTATAATATACATTTACTGACTTCTTATTAAACTTTGAACCTTATAATCTTAAAATTATATATATATTGGCATCTTATTCAATTTTGAACCTAGGGTCTACTTGAATCCTTATATATTGAAATAGATGAAAAACACACGGCTAACCTTAGCACCTTTGGAACTAATGTGGTCACTAGTTATTTTTTGAGAGCACAGATCAGTTGTTCAGAAGATGCCTTTGCTCTACAATGGTATAAATAAATACAGGCATGTGCTCTGTTTGAATATTGGGATACATTGTGGTACATACTTATATTGTGTTTCTTTCATTTTTATTTTTCATAGTGATTTCTCCTATGGCCTAATTATCTAAAGTTTTCCAACATGAAGTGAAATAATCACACTGACCCTCACATAGTCAGACCTCACTCATTTATTAAAGTAGAACCCGGAAGTTCTAGCAAAGTGTAATCTGCCTCCGATAGAAGTAATGAAGCTCTTTGAATGGAGAATCTTGCGCTTTTAAACACATGTAAATTAAATTAAACTATTTCAGTATCTCTTGCTTTGTATTTGCTTCCAGTTTCAAATACATGCCTTTTTGATCATTGCAATAAGTGCAATTAATTATTTTCAGACAAACTTGCCACCGTATGTTTTGCAAGATAAAACAGCAAGACTTGCAGAAGTAAATGCTTAGTAACTATGAGGAATAAAGAAAAAGAAAATGGAATTTAAATTATACACTTAAATGAATATTTATTTCTTACTTAACTATAGAATAATAATTTCCCTGCATAATAGCATAAGTGCAATATCCAAGAAAAGATTTAAAAATGACCATTGGGTCAGGGGTGATAAACTTGAGGGTATAGCATAATAATTCACAGTATCACTTGCAAACAATGCACAGTTCTCATAAAGGGTAGCAACAATGGGAAATTCCTGCAGCATGCACACAGGCAGGCATACCTAGGCACTCAAAGGCGTCCTCCTGCCTGCAAGCATCATGGGTGAACTCAATCTGCTGATTTCTGACTAAAAAACCCTGCTCTTAATATACAGCATTCACTCTGTGGTTATTAATCAAATTTATACAAATATATCAAACAAAGTATAAGGCTTAGCACTGCCTCATAATCATTCCATTTAGATAGGCAGTTATCAAAAAGTAACAACAAAATATCAAAACTGTACCAACATTGGTAGTGGAGCCATCCAACGACCAACATGGCTGCAAGTGTGTATAGCTCCATGGCTGAAATCCTCGCATAAAGCCCTGTCACTGAGCAGCTAAAAGAATCATACCTCAGAAAGGGCTCATCCAGCAGCAGAATACATAGGCATCTCACTACACTAACTCTCACCCCCACATCCTCCTCCTAAGTTTTGGAGAACAATGTATAGATTAGCTCTACATGACTAAGGCTTGCCAAAAGGTGACTATTATGGGGCAGTCATGGTGACACAACCCTCAAATAGAAGCATATTTCACTAAATGGATAACTCTGTTGCATATGAGATCCACTGCACGAGGGAGAAGGTGGCTACAGCGTAATTATCACGTTACTGATAATGTTGGAGAAATCATGACCTTTTGACATGCTGCAATTTATGAACTATTAGTGAGTACTTCCCTGTATGAAACACTTTTATATCAAAACCGTAAATGCTTTTCTTAAATTTAATTTGTCTGCTACTCCAGTGTCTGTTTTTTTCACCACTTTTTTGAAAAGAGTACCTACTGAAGGAGGAAAACTGGTTAAAAAAGAAAAACTTATAGACATTGCAGGAGGCACATTTGCCTCTTGGATCAATCATACTCAGCATTTTCTTAACACCTCAAAGTACAAATCTAACCTTCTTTGACCTCTCTCACCTTTTGAATCATTGTAACTGAGAAGAGACATGATCAAAAGTCTGTTATCACTATCACATAAACTCCTTCAAGTTAAAAATAATGCTACCCTTCCATCGTACACGCAAAGTTGGCAAGGGGACTCGTACACGCAAAGTTGGCAAGGCTCTCAGACTGCAGAGACTGGAACACAATTTTTAATAATGCTCGTAAATATGTTCACCACAAATTTTGGAACTAAAATATAAAATACTATTACAATGGAATCTTACCCCATTATGGCTCAGTACAATCTAAAAACCAAGTATTGCCGATATGTATAGTGGTAAAAAAATATACACTGAAGCTAACCCTTATAAGGAGCATATAGGAGAATATTTCAGATATATAGATGATCTTTTGATAATATGGCGAGGTATTAAAAGCAATCTTCATGAATTTATAAACTATTTAAATGATAAAGCAATGAAGTTACAATTTACTTTTTCTACAAAATAAATTGTATATCTGTATGTTTTGTTGAAGATTGATCACAGTCAAGTAAAATTATCTTTTGAAACTTATCACAAACCCATAACAGGGAACACTATTCTTAGGGCTAACTCACATTATCCATCTCATGTTAAATCATGTTAAAAAAGCTATACCAAAAGGACAATTCATCCGTTTGAGAAGGAACTGTTCTGCTGTTAATAGCTATAAAAACAAGCTCATGAGTTAGTAATAATGATTGAACATCAGAGGGCAGAAACGAGATGAGTTGGAACAAACAGCAAAAATCATTGAAGAAACTGATAGTAAAACATTTTTAGAGGATAAATGTATACCAGAGAAAAGGAACGGCTAATGAAAAAATATAACAAAAGCCAAAGTGTGACACAGGTTGCACCAGAAACTATTTATTAAATAATATAGCGCAACTGAAGTTCAGTGGAACCGTCCATAGACAAAGCACACACTATGTTGCTTTAGTAAATACAGGGTATGCAGAAATACATATAACACAATCTGTTTCAAATGTAATAATTATATGCAAACATGCTCCTCTTATGGAAAAACTAAGTGAAAAGTCACTGTATAGAGAGGGGCTCATAGTGCTCCCGAACGCCCGCTTAAAGATTTCCAAAGTTCCACATAATGCAAGGATTGATCACAGCCTCTTAATAGAGTCCATAGTGAAACCACATGCTCTAAATCAACGGCTGGAGAGTTTGAATACAACAGAATGTCCTGGTCAAATTTAATTTGCTGTTCACTTATGGACCCACAGTAATCGGATAAGCTTCCTGATACCTCGCTCCAGAGGTTTTTTCCCAAGGCACCCAGTCTGGATCACATAGTTGTCAGCAACACTGTACTCCTGGGACAAGATTAGTGCACAACTCACTATGCGGTGTTTAGGCCCATCTCCTGCTTGCCTTGTTAACACGGAACCAAGCCACCAAAAGAAGCAAACTTTGGCAGGTAATGGAGGGCCCGGTACACACCTGACCATTCAGCACACAGGTAGGGTTTCCACTGCGGGATTGATGATGCGTTTTGCCCCTCCCCTTGTGGGTTTAGCTTAGGGGCTTAAGGAAGTATTAGAAAACATTACATTTATACCTAAAAAGCTAAATCATAATGGATAACCTATAAATCAGTAACAGTTGGACTTGCTTTACTCCAGCATCAGGATTTTACAAATGTGGAACTAGACCTTGCAAATCATGTGACTATGAATGCATAGGAGATTGATTCATTGCCAATAGCACAGGTGAAAAATACAAAATTAAACTTCACATGACATGCAATTCCACTTGTGTAATATATTTGATTTCTTGTAAATTATGTAGAAAACAATATACTGGTCACACCTCAATAACGGTAAAATACAGAATCAGAGAACACTTGCTGTCTTTCTCTGATGAATCCACAAAAACTCCTGTTACTAAACACTTTGCCCCCCAAGATGTAGAACCAGAGGGAATATTTAAATTGAAGGAATACCCTTTTTAAATACTGGGGAAGATATACATGCTAAATTGAATAGGCTTGAAGCATACTGGATTTTAAGTTACAAACACCACAAGGTATCAATCAATCTGATTTAAAATTATTCATAGGATGAATTATTAACTTAATTTTTTTTTCTTCTTTCTAAAAATAAATGGATATTACAAAGTAAAAGAAATCAAAATATAGAACTTGATACATATAAATGTTTGACTGCAGGTTAAGATATGGCAACTAATGCAGAAATGTAACCATGACTACAATGAACCTATGGAAAAACATATCTACAGTATTTATATATATGTTTTCTTATTTGTCATACATATCAGTTGAAATTATATATTCCCCCAGAGAAAATTTGTTAGCCCGTTTTGCACAAATGCATATTATACAATATTGTATGTTTCTCAAAACAAAGTTTATTTTAAATATATTTTGTATTAATTGAACCCTACAGCTGAACTTTCAGCGATTTTCATCATTAAATTACGGCTTAAGTTCTAAGTCTAAGGGGCATATTTATCCCGCTCCGTATGGAACTTGATGCCCCTTGCTCCAGACCGCTGCTCCATAACTTGTCCGCATGCTCTGAGGCTGCGGACAGAAATCAACCCGATTGAATATGATCGGGTTGATTGACACCCCCTGCTAGTGGCCGATTGGCTGCGAATCTGCAGGGGGCGGCATTACACCAGCAGTTCACAAAATACTTCATGTCCGCTCGCACATTAGTAAATATGCCCCTAAGGATTAATAATATGCATAATATATTAATATAAATAATATGTATAGATATATGTTTTACTAAAAACATAATCAGGTATACTGTATAGAAAAATATATTTAAAAATAAAAATAAAATTTTCTTCTATATGAAGAACATTAGAATGTAAAATATGGCTAACTCACGTTGATTCAAGCACACTTGGTCTAGCACAGTGCCGGGTTAGCGCACGAGCGATATGTGTTAGATTTTATACATCAGCATGCTCCATTAAATTCTATGGGGAGAAGTTAACACGGTCTGTGCATGTTGGTTTTCAAGGTGTAATACTCACTTTAACCCACAAGTGTTAAAAGTTTACTTTGAGCGGTGATTGTGCTTGAGCGAAAGCACTAACGCGCCACTTGTAATCTAGCCCAAAGTATTTCTTAGATGCTCAGACTTCTTGTCTCAGTTCATTATTTACATTTTTGATATAAATATGATAAAGGAGGGTGGGGTTGGTGTCAAACTAAAGGAAAAAGGAAACAAGTGTAAGAGAAGATGGAGAGAAAAGAAAATAGTGAAAAAAATAGTGGTCCTCATAAAGAAGAATATTAAGAATAGCATCCAAATCCTTGGCAGGAAAACAACTGAAAAGTAACAAGGGTATAGCTTAAAAATTTAGATTTTATGTGGTATAGATCTAGTGATACCAAAGCTCTAACGCCTAGATTTAGAGTTTTGCGGCCAAAGGGGTGCGTTAGCTACGCATGCTTTTTTCTGGCCTCACCTTTTAAATACCGCTGGTATATAGAGTTCACAGAAGGGCTGCGTTAGGCTCCAAAAAAGGAGCGTATAGCATATTTACCGCAACTGCAACTCTCAATACCAGCGGTGCTTACGGACGCGGCCAGCTTAAAAAACGTGCTCGTGCACGATTCCCCCATAGGAAACAATGGGACAGTTTGAGCTGAAAAAAAAACTAACACCTGCAAAAAAGCAGCGTTCAGCTCCTAACGCAGCCCCATTGTTTACTATGGGGAACACTTCCTAAGTCTGCACCTAACACCCTAACATGAACCCCGAGTCTAAACACCCCTAACCTTACACTTATTAACCCCTAATCTGCCGCCCCCGCTTTTGCTGACCCCTGCATTTTATTATTAACCCCTAATCTGCCGCTCCGTACACCGCCGCAACCTACGTTATCCCTATGTACCCCTAATCTGCTGCCCCTAACCCCCGCCGACCCCTATATTATATTTATTAACCCCTAATCTGCCGCCCCCAACGTCGCCACTACCTACCTACAATTATTAACCCCTAATCTGCCGACCGCACCTCACCGCTACTATAATAAAGTTATTAACCCCTAATCCGCCTCACTCCCGCATCAATAACCAGGGCCGCCACTAGAAATTTTGGGGCCCCTGACTTAACCATTGATCAGGGCCCCCCCCCCTCCTTTGACATGTGCAATTTTTGCATTGACCTGACAATTAATGAGGTAAACTACAGTTTTGTAAAAAAAAAAAAAAAAAGAAAATTTTGAAAACAAAATATGGAGTTCTGATTATCTTTTTGTAAAGGAAGATGTCAACTAAATGATGACAACAGCATGCAGTGGCTGAAAGGAAGGGCCCTGAACTGCCTAAACAATAATTTAAAGGTTAAATGGTAGATTGGTGACTTCCAAAAAGGTTTCATTAGTCTCAAAGTCTGTAGAAAGATGTGAATAATCAGTAGTAAGGTCAAAATGTCCTAAAAAGGAACAGACAATGGACACACACACACAAACTCAAACTTGCACATACACCCAAGAAAACACCGACAGAGACAGCCTCAGAAAACACACAGACATACACACACAGACACCCACAGAAAACACATAAAGACATACATACACACCCTCACTGAGACATCCACAGAAAACACACAAAGACATACACACACCCTCACAGAGACACCCACAGAAAATACACACCCTCACAGAGACATCCACAGACAACACAGACATACATACACACACACACACACACACACACACCCTCACAGAGACATCCACAGAAAACACAGACACACACACCCACCCTCACAGAGGCATCCAGAGAAAATACACAAAGACAAACACACGCCCACCCTCACAGAGACACCCATAGAAAAAGCTCAAAGACATATGCACACACCCTCACAGACAACCACAGAAAATGCACAGACATAAACACCCACCCTCACAGAAATACCAACAGAAAAAAAATACATACACACTCATAGAGACACAAACCAAAGCACAAAGACATAAACACAGACACCCACAGAAACACTCACAGGAGGAAACATTTATGCACCTTGCACCCCCTAAATCAACAGTGTGTGACATGCATGATAAAAAAAAAAATGCAGAAATTAAGAGATCACCTTTTAAAGAATCATATTTGTAAATCTGCAAACAAAAATAATTCTGTGAATTCAAAATTGTACATTAATGATCTGGGTAGATGGCTAGATGAAGAAAAGTACTTTTAAAAGGTTGTCATATGTTTGTTTGATATTTTCCCCAACCAAGAGCACCACTTCAAATATAGTGTACAAATGTTCCCATCTGTCAGCTGTACTTGTGGATTTTGAAAATGCTGTACTCTATATGGTCTTGGTGGAATCATAAGCTGTGGTACTCATACCATTAGATCTGGTTAAATGCAGGATTTAAGCTTGTTGGTATGCATTTCAAAATTAAGTCAGCTGTAGAGTAAACTGAACAGTTTTAAGTTAACCTGTCTCATTTCCAATACTGAGCAATCTTAGTCTGAGAGTATAAGATGTTATGCAGATGTAAAAATCTTAGATAAAATTCCTCCTTGTATCGTGAAAGTCCTTGCATAAAGGGGCAGTAAACTGGAATGTAATATATATCATTTGTGTATTGAGGAGGAAACATTTCTGCATGGTTTTAAATATAGAATTTCTACAGCATTTTCAAATAATCATAAATACACTGCTGCTAAAAAAATGTGTTTTTATGGACCCCTGGCCCCACCATACAACTACTACCACACTGAAGTTACAATCTTAAATTGCACAAAGAAATAAAAAAACATTTGCTAAGTAATTCCTACCTCCTCTGTAAATGAAAGTGATCAGCCGTCTGACTCAGGCACACACTCTACAAACAAAGTGCCAAGTCTGTCTCACACTGTGCATAGTGGTTTAGTGCACACTCAGAAATCCTTTCAAATGCTAATACTTTACTCCTTGTAATAACATTTCCATGCTCATTTAGCACTCTGCTGTAGTACCCACTGGTAGCTGCCAAAATTTAAAAAAAAAACAAAAAAAAATGTTTTTAGTTCTTGCCTCATGGGGCCCCCCTAGCCCATTGGGCCCCTGACAGGAGTCACCCCTGTCACCCCCTGTTGGTGGCCCTGTCAATAACCCTATAATAAATAGTATTAACCCCTAATCTGCCCTCCCTAACATCACCGACACCTAACTTCAATTATTAACCCCTAATCTGCCGACCGGATCTCGCCGCTACTCTAATAAATGGATTAACCCATAAAGCTAAGTCTAACCCTAACACTAACACCCCCCTAAGTTAAATATAATTTAAATCTAACTAAATAAATTAACTCTTATTAAATAAATTATTCCTATTTAAAGCTAAATACTTACCTGTAAAATAAACCCTAATATAGCTCCAATATAACGAATAATTATATTGTAGCTATTTTAGGATTAATATTTATTTTACAGGCAACTTTGTATTTATTTTAACCAGGTACAATAGCTACTAAATAGTTAAGAACTATTTAATAGCTAAAATAGTTAATATAATTACAAAATTACCTGTAAAATAAATCCTAACCTAAGTTACAATTAAACCTAACACTACACTATCAATAAATTAATTAAATACAATACCTACAAATAACTACAATTAAATAAACTAACTAAAGTACAAAAAATAAAAAAGAACTAAGTTACAAAAAATAAAAAAATATTTACAAACATTAGATAAATATTACAACAATTTTAAACTAATTACACCTACGCTAAGCCCCCTAATAAAATAACAAAGACCCCCAAAATAAAAAAATGCCCTACCCTATTCTAAATTAAAAAAGTTCAAAGCTCTTTTACCTTACCAGCCCTGAAAAGGGCCATTTGCGGGGCATGCCCCAAATAATTCAGCTCTTTTGCCTGTAAAAAAAAGCATACAATACCCCACCCCCCAACATTACAACCCACCACCCACATACCCCTAATCTAACCCAAACCCCCCTTAAATAAACCTAACACTAAGCCCCTGAAGATCATCCTACCTTATCTTTACCATGCCAGGTTCACCGATCCGTCCTCCGAAGTCTTGATCCAAGCCTCCGAAGTCTTCATCCAAGCCCAAGCCAATCAGATTGAGCTCGCATTCTATTGGCTGTTCCGATCAGCCAATAGAATGCAAGCTCAATCTGATTGGCTGATCCAATCAGCCAATCGGATTGAACTTGAATCTGATTGGCTGATTCCATCAGTCAATCAGAATTTTCCTACCTTAATTCCGATTGGCTGATAGAATCCTATCAGCCAATCGGAATTCGAAGGACGCCATCTTGGATGACGTCCCTTAAACGAACCTTCATTCTTCAGTTGGACGTCGAAAGAAGAGGATGGATCCGCGCTGGAGGTCTTCAAGATGGAGCCGTTCGCCATCGGATGAAGATAGAAGATGCCGCTTGGATCAAGATGGTTGCCGGTCCGGATCTCCTCTTATTCCCGGATAGGATGAAGACTTTGGAGCCTCTTCTGGACCTCTTCAGCCGCCGCATGATAGAAGACTTCAGCCGTATTATGGATCGCCAGCCCCCGCTTGGGCTTGGATGAAGACTTCGGAGGCTTGGATCAAGACTTCGGAGGACGGATCTGTGAACCTGGCATGGTGAAGATAAGGTAGGATGATCTTCAGGGGCTTAGTGTTAGGTTTATTTAAGGGGGGTTTGGGTTAGATTAGGGGTATGTGGGTGGTGGGTTGTAATGTTGGGGGGGGGTATTGTATGTTTTTTTTTACAGGCAAAAGAGCTGAAATATTTGGGGCATGCCCCGCAAATGGCCCTTTTCAGGGCTGGTAAGGTAAAAGAGCTTTGAACTTTTTTAATTTAGAATAGGGTAGGGCATTTTTTTATTTTGGGGGTCTTTGTTATTTTATTAGGGGGCTTAGAGTAGGTGTAATTAGTTTAAAATTGTTGTAATATTTATCTAATGTTTGTAAATATTTTTTTATTTTTTGTAACTTAGTTATTTTTTATTTTTTGTACTTTAGTTAGTTTATTTAATTGTATTTATTTGTAGGTATTGTATTTAAAGGACCAGTCAACACATTAGATTTGCATAATCAACAAATGCAAGATAACAAGACAATGCAATAGCAATTAGCCTGAACTTCAAATGAGTAGTAGATTTTTTTATAACAAATTTCAAAGTTATGTATATTTCCACTCCCCTTGTACCATGTGGTAGCAATCAGCCAATCACAAATGCATATACGTATAGCCTGTGAATTCTTGCACATGCTCAGTAGGATCTGTTGACTCAAAAATTGTAAATATAAAAGACTGTGCACATTTTTTTTAATGGAAGTAAATTGGAAAGTTGTTTAAAATGACATGCTGTATCTGAATCATGAAAATTGAATTTAACCTGAGTGTCCCTTTAATTAATTTATTGATAGTGTAGTGTTAGGTTTAATTGTAATTTAGGTTAGGATTTATTTTACAGGTAATTTTGTAATTATTTTAACTATTTTAGCTATTAAATAGTTCTTAACTATTTAATAGCTATTGTACCTGGTTAAAATAAATACAAAGTTGGGGGGCGGAGTTAGCCGGTGAACTGAGCGGCTGCACAATTGCGGAGCTCTGTGAGAGATAGAAGCTTATGCCCCAAAATAGGTGTAAATTTTGATAAAAAGTGCCTCAATTTGTGCATCCAAAGACAGTGCTCATCCCATGGATCAATTTAGTACCACTCACCAGCGGACCTCTAAACTAAAGAACCTGCTTCCATCTAACTACTCGCCCTGCACCGGAAAGCCAGCTTGCGACAGATAAAAAGACAGAAAGGAAAAATACCCTGTACCTACACAGAACTTAAGTGCATACGACTCCGGAGGGTCGGGGCTCCGCTCCGGAGTCACTACCGCTGGCACGGATTCATCCGTCATCTGTCTTCGGTGGTAAGGCAGCAGTGGAGGGCTCCCCCATTTCCCGCACCGGTGGGCCGGGACTCCTTAGCTCAAGTGCTCAGAGACTCACCTGCTGTTTCCGACACCCCCGCTGACACAGGGAAGGGCACACTTACCGCCCAGAAGATCTTTCAGGAAGGTCACACTGATCGGTGATAACGGGCATTAGCAGACCTAGCAGCGCACACACTTGTGAATTGGCGAGAACGGCCGCCATCTTAGACCCGGCATCCAGCAGACATCAGCTGCGCAGTGTGAAAGGCATCTGATCCCGGTAAGCGGCACTAGGCAGAAGGGGTGAGAGCTAAAGGGGCCTGGGGAATCTACCCTCTATCAGCTGAAGTAGAGGCGAAGTCAGCCAAACAGACTACAAACTAATCTGCTGTAAGCCCTGCTACCCTAGTTCAAGTTACCTGCACCAACAATCATTAACCCAGTACATCTCCCTAATTCATCTGACACTTAACTATTAGAGATAACACTGCTGGTGAGATCCTTTGCGCCCCCTCCCCCCCGACACTAACCTTTGAGAAGTATTGAAGGGACTTTGGCCCACACTTGGTGCCACCACGGTCCCAAACTATTTTGAGCCGGTTTGGGGCCTATACTAACTAACGCAAACTCTGCAAGCCATCGATCACATGTGAGCCCAACTACCTAGGCCACAACTGCATCTATCCTGCATTCTAAAATACACCACCTTACATTTGAACAGCTCCTTCTCACTTTATTTCCAGAGCTGGGACTCTGCTGTATAGTACAGAAAGTATTATAGGCAAATATTTTTTTTTTCTTTTCTTTCTTGCCTTTTTTGGCTGAATAGCACTGGTGTTTTACATGCGCCTCATTTATGTTAGAAACTGCGGCTGGTAGCCGAACTATTACCCTGGAAAACGCATACAAATGAGGTGCTAATGTGCTAATGCCAAGGGAGGGGGGGTAATATGAACCACTGAGCATAATATTTCTTTTTTCTTTTTACTGTTTGTTTTCCTTTTCATTTTTTGCAACCCTATCTGCTGTTCCAGCCTAGCTGTGTTGAAAGAGGAGTGAGGCAGAGTGGTGCGAGAGAAACAGTAAACCAATAATTCTCATTGATAGCCCTTCTCTGTTGCTCAAAAGAAGTCTGCACACATGGCGCATCTGAATAAAAGGAAGTCTAAGGCACTAGCGGCCGGGCCTAAAAGGACGGTAGCGGATCATTTCCATACTATATCCCCCTCATCCCCAGATGACCAACAAGAGGATTCAAATATGTCCCAAACGGAAGGGGACACTGTGGCCTCCACTTTTCAAGCACTTCAAGAGGCAGCGCCTACTACAGTGACTCCTACTTTCATCCTGGATTCTCTCAAATCCTTACTGGCCGCCTATCATTCAGCTTTTTAGTCTCAGGTAACTGCTTCTTTAGCGGACCTTTGTAGAGATCTCAATTCAACCTCAGAAAGAGTTGATACTGTGGAGAGGAAGCAAGAAGACATGGCTGTAGACCAGGCTAACGTTCTAGCATATGCCCAAAGTTTAGCAGAGCAGATGATCTCCTTGGAGGATAAACTAGCGGATATGGAGGACCGCTCTCGCCGAAATAATTTGCGGCTGAGAGGTATTCCAGAAAGCATAGCTCCTGGGGATCTTACTCCTTTTCTGACAGAGCTTTTTGAGCGTCTTGCTCGTCCTGCTGATGCGACCGAGGGCCTTATTGATAGAGCTCATAGAGCGCTACGACCCAGAAGTCTGTCATCTGACAAGCCAAGGGATGTCATTGTGAGACTGCACTTTTTCACATACAAAGAGAAGTTAGTTCGAGCATCCCTTGCCAGGCCTACCCTTCCAACCAAATTCCAAGATATTAATGTGTTCGCAGATCTCTCTTATCACACACTCCAGCAGAGGAAATTATACAGAGACTTCACTAAGTTCCTGAGGACTCATAATATCAAGTATCGATGGGGCCACGCCACCAGAATCATAGTTCACAAAGACAATCAACAGCATATTGTCACTACTCTAGACCAGAGCCAACGTAAATCCATGCTGCAGATAGGCTGTAATATGTAATATGTGGTTTTATGATTTTCTTTCCCCTTTTTTTTTTTTTTTTTTCTTCTCTCTCTTTCCCTCACTCTCAGTACATAGATATGTTTTTACACTTAGGAAGGTGTAGAAGCTCCGTTTAATGTGCCTTTGATGTCCTCTTGCTTCTGCGTAATTGTTATGGTCTAGTGCTCTACTTTATTATAGAGAAACACATGTAAGGGTATATAAGATTTCGATATGGTCCAGCTGTGGCCTAGATGAGTTTACCCTATATATGAGTTTAGCTATATACCACTAATTGCTGTTTTTGTTGTTGTTTGATCATTACTACCAAATGTTCTGCTTAAAATACAGGGATACACATTTAGGGGCCGGTGAAGTCCTGATACTGTTTAGTTATGTTCTAGGTGAGTTAGCCTTAAATGTGTCTAGTTACATGTTTTAGTATTTTTTATTTGTTGTTCAGTTCATGTGCACTGCACTTTTTCCCTGTATAGCTTTAATTGCAGTGCTTTACACTACATCACTCTCCATGTCCACTAGCAGATCGAATACACTATTTTTCTCTCTTTTCCTTTTTTTTTTTTTTCTCTCCCAGTACCTAAATACATTTTTCAAGTTAAGAAGATGTAGAAGTTCTGTTTCATATGTGTTTGATGCCCTTATGATACTGTATGATTGTTTTTGCTCAATATTCTGTTTTATTGTAGGGGAACACATCTAGGGGCTTTTAAGACCTTGATTTGGTCTAGTTGTGACCTGGACGAGTTTGCCCTATGGGTGTGTTCCACTATATATCACTATTTTGCTAATTGTTGTTTAAATCACTGCCTGACTGTTATTAATGACTGTTTTGCTTAAATACAGAGACACTCACTTAAAGTCTTGTAAAGTTTGGATAAGGTTTAGTTGTGTCCTAGATGAGCTAACCCTAAATGTGTTTAGTTATATATCCTCATAGTCCTATTTGTGATTTTATGTATGAACATTGCACTTTTCCTTTTAAATCTTTAATTGGAGTGCTATACACTACTTTCCTCTACGTGCCTGCTAGCTGATTGGATGTACTATCCTTCCCCCCCCCCTTTTTCTTTTTCTCCTTCCCTTTTTTTTTTTCTCTTTCCTTTCCCTCTCCTATAGATGCATATTCAAATGTGGTCCCCCCCCCCTCCCTCTTTCTTAACATCTCTTGTACGGCACCCTATATAGCCCACCTTTGATTGACTACCAAGTCACGGTGGCATAAGGTCCTCTCCCCCCCTCCTTAAGGTACTCTGAATTTCATATTCAGAGGCTATCGAGGCGGTTATCTATTTTATATACCGCACAACTTTGTTTTGTGACATTAGGTTATGACTCCCATATAAGGTCTCTATTGTGTTATCTTTGTTCTCCTGGGAACTTTTTTTTTCCCTTTCTTTTAACTTCTTTTCTTCTCCTTTTCTCTTTCCTTTTTTTTTTTTTCTCTCTCTCTCTCCCTCCCTTCTTTCCTCCCTTTTCCCCTCTCCCTTATTCCCTCTTCCCTCTCTTTTCCTCTCCCCACCCCTACATTCCATTTACCAATAAATTCACCCGACACTTGGCATCATGCCATACACTTGTGTCACCCAGAATGCTAGGGGGCTGAACTCCCCGACCAAAAGAAGTATGTTGTTGCGTTCTCTGTATAAGAGCAGGGCCCACTTGGTCTTTCTTCAAGAGACCCATTGGTTTAAAGACATGAAAGTTCCTTTACGATCTAAGTTATTCCCCGTGGTGGAGACCTCGAGTTTTTCACAAAAATCGAGAGGGGTTGCTATCCTTATCCATAAGGATATAGCATATGAACCCATTCATATAGAAATGGACCAGCAAGGCAGGTATCTAATCCTCCTCTGTAAATTAGATGGAGTGATCTATACACTGGATTCTTACTATGGGCCTAATAAACAGCATATTTCGACGTTACGTAAGTTCTTACATAAATTAGATAGTTTACGACAGGGCTCCCTTCTTCTTGCAGGGGACTTCAATTCTGTTTGGGACCCCTTTTTGGACAAAAAAATGGATAAGACCCGCAAGTGCGATAAGGCTGTAGTGGACTTATACAAATTTAAAAATCTCATGTGTCAATTCAATTTGTTTGATGTGTGGCGGGCTCTCAATTCGACCTCACGAGATTATACATATTTTTCGTCGGTCCATCACTCTTATTCACGGATAGATTTTTTCTTCTGTGAACCAGGACTCTTGGACTGCATTTCCAGATCATGGATCTCTCAATGCCCCTGGTCTGATCACAACCCTGTACATATCATTCTTAAATCTCCTTTGGAATTACAGCGTATATCAACATGGCGTCTTTCACCATCTATTTTTTCGGACCCTAATTCAGTAACTTGTATATCTAGAGATATCACTGAGTTTCTCTAAATTAATGATAATGGTGAAGTGGACGATTTTACCCTATGGGCATCATTAAAGGCGTATGTGAGAGGGTCTTTTATGAAAATTGCAGCGACACAAAAAAAGAATAGAGGTAAATCTCTGGCTCAATTAACGATATCTCTCCGTAACCTCACTATTGAACACAAAAATGACCCAACACCCCGTCTGTACGAGCAGCTAGTAGCTATTAAGGCGAAGATAGTCCAATTGGAATCAGAGAGGTCGGCGACCAGGTTTCTTAGACTTAAAGAGATTTTTTATTATAAAGGCAACAAAGCGGACAGGCTTCTAGCCAATCGGTTACGCCAGCGCACGGCGGGGGCTCGTATACACTCTCTGAAAACGGGAGGTAAACACGTCACTCATCCGCGCGAGATAGGGACGGCTTTTGCGAATTATTATATGTCCCTTTATAATCTATCTAAAGATAAAGCGACCCCACCTCCTACTCTAGACAGTATTAATGATTTCCTATCTAAGCTAGATCTCCCGGTGACGAGTGATCCCCAAGCAGAGGCACTACTGTCCCCCATTTCTGGTGCTGAGATTAAAACCGCCATTCTCTCTCTTAAAGCCCTTAAATCACCAGGGCCGGACGGCTTCTCAGATCTCTTTTATAAGAAATTCCAGGCTCAGCTTGTCCCACCTCTGTTGCGTTTTTTTTCTAAGGCAAGTTCTTGTGGTACCTTCCCGGCCGAATTTCTGCAGGCCACGATTATTACGTTACCTAAGCAAGGGAAGGACCCCACGGAATGTTCCAGTTATCGGCCAATCTCATTGTTGAACTTGGATATTAAGTTATATGCAAAAATCTTGGCTACACGTCTTAACTCCTTGCTACCAACTTTGATCCATTGTGATCAAGTGGGCTTTGTCAAGGGTCGTCAGGGGCCAGACAACACTAGGAGACTATTGAACATATATTTTACTGCTCATGAACTAAGCTTACCATGTGTCACCCTGTCGCTGGACGCAGAAAAGGCCTTCGACAGGGTGAACTGGGAATATATGTTTGCAGTCCTAGGGAAGTTTGGCTTGCCGACTTCTTTTATCACATCTATAGCGGCTCTGTACTCCAAACCTTCGGCTACAGTTCGAGGACTTGGATTTTGTTCTGATCCCTTTGGGATCACAAATGGAACGAGACAAGGTTGTCCATTGTCGCCGCTCATTTTTGCTCTTGTGATGGAACCGCTAGCTGCTGCCATTAGGATGAACCCCCATATAAAGGGAGTGGACATATATCATACCACCCAAACAACAGCCTTATTTGCTGATGATCTGACAATATTGTTTTCAGATCCTATTTGCTCTCTACCGCACCTCTTTGTCCTATTGGAGGAGTTTGCCTCAATTAGCTATTATGAACTTAATGTCTCCAAAACAGAGGGTTATGCTATACATGTCTCTGAGGAAACACTGACTAAATTAAAAAACAAATATAAATTTTGTTGGTCCACCTCACACGTTAGACATTTAGGCGTTTTCCTGTCACATAGTATTCCTACTATTCTCTCTCTAAATTTTTCCCCTTTGCTGTCTGAAATAGCAAAAGCCACGGAAGCATGGAATGTTCCCTCCTTGTCGTTGTTGGGGCGCATAGCTGCATTTAAGATGAGCCTCCTGCCCAAGCTGACATACCTCTTTAGATCCCTGCCTATCCCGATATCTAAGTCTCTCATCCGAAAATTTCAACAACAATGCAATAAATTCATTTGGTGAAATAAAGTTCCCAGAATTGCCACTAGCACCTTGCAACAACCTATACCTCCAGGGGGGGCAGCTGCCCCCAACATTCTCTATTACCATGAAGCTGCTCGTCTTTCGCATGTGATGCAGTGGGGCTCACCGGCTTTTAGCCGATGGGCAGAACTAGAGCAGGCTTCCCTCCCACCGGGGGTTTCCCTTACAGACCTGATCTGGCTTCCCACGCACACTAGGCAAAGAATGGCTTTAGTTAACCGTATAGTAACTACTAATTTAAAATTTTGGGATAAGATTCATAACCTACCCACAATCGCGCCTCATCCGTCCCCGTCTCATAAGATAAAGAGCCTCCTTCTTGCTTTACCAGACACCCATCCACTCCTTTGGGAGGATCTGGGTATCACAAATGTCTCTGACCTATATGAAGGGACCCAACTACTCTCTTACCAGGCTTTTCTCCGAAAATATAATCCACCGCTCCCCCTCCATTTTGAGTTCTGGAGACTAAGGAGTTTCCTCAAATCTTGGGGCTTTGATAAAGACCCGCTGCGTCCTAAAACTAAATGGGAGATGAAATGGGACCTCAAACTATCGTTTAAGAAACTGCTCTCGTCGTCTTACCAGGACATACTGCGCCCCCCAAATTTTCTAAAATCCTTACCGATAAAGTGTTTGGAATCTTCCCTAAACATAACCCATGATCCACAGGTATGGCACTCAGCGACTCAACTAACTAGAAAAACGGTGCACTGTGTCACTCTATATGAATTGTTTCTCAAAGTACTCTTGCAATGGCACTTGACGCCGGTCCGCTTATTTAAAATCTCGCACACCAACTCCCCAAAATGTTGGAGAGGCTGTGATGCCTTAGGCACACCAGCTCACATCTGGTGGTCATGTTCAGTTATCGCTCCATTATGGCAAAAGGCAATTCAATATTGCAACACGAAAGGCATTCTAATACCATCTACACCAAGTGTGGCCTTGTTCCACATTATGCCTTCTAAACTACCGGTCCCACAGAAAATGTTCTGTGTTTACTTATTCCTCGCACTCAAACTATCTATCGCTAGGATGTGGCTACAATTGGCCTCCCCAGGTTGGGACCAAATTGTGGAAACCTTAAAATATCTCAAATCAATGGAAGCCTATGTGTCTCATGTTCATAGTACTGAAGATCAACACACCTTGATTTGGGAGTACAGCCCTGCTTAGCGCTTCTTAGGCGTAGTGACCTCCACAACCTCTCTTCAAGCCAACAAGCCTTGGGGCCTCAAGACCCCGTGGCTCAACCCTCCTGGTCCCTAGGATTATGAGTCATTTCCCATCACTTACCTGCCCTTTTAATGGTACCCCTTGCCCCTTTTTTCCCCTTTCCCTTGCCCACCACCCATTCCCCCCCCCTTTTTTTTTTTTTTTGTTTGTTTATTTGTTCTGTTTTGTCTCTCCTATTTCCCTCTCTCTTCTTCTCTCTTTCTACTGCACTCCTCTTCTTTCTTTCCTCTCTTGTTCTTAGTTCCATTTGGAGATATTGCCTATGGTTGAGACCTAAAAATAGATTAACTCACAGAGCGGTCTATCTGGTTGATATATATATATATATATACTATCTGTGAGTTAACCCTGAAATGTCTGTTACTTATTTGTTGTTCTATGAATATCACACTGTCATAATTATACGTTAATGTTGAATACTGATGTTATTTCCCTATTATGTTGAAGGACACTATATTTCGCTGGGAACTTTGAGAGCTCAGCTCCCTTACTGTATACTGTGGTACATGCTTGGTGTGTCCTACCATTATATACAAGTTATTGATTATGATTATTGCTCATGTAACTTTAACAACTGATGTTCTTCATTATGACTGTATCGTAAATGTTTCAATAAAGAATTTAAATTTAAAATAAATAAATAAATACAAAGTTGCCTGTAAAATAGCTACAATATAATTATTCGTTATATTGTAGCTATATTAGGGTTTATTTTACAGGTAAGTATTTAGCTTTAAATAGGATTAATTTATTTAATAAGAGTTAATTTATTTCGTTAGATTTAAATTATATTTAACTTAGGGGGGTGTTAGTGTTAGGGTTAGACTTAGCTTTAGGGGTTAATCCATTTATTAGAGTAGCGGCGAGATCCGGTCGGCAGATTAGGGGTTAATAATTGAAGTTAGGTGTCGGCGATGTTAGGGAGGGCAGATTAGGGGTTAATACTATTTCTTATAGGGTTATTGAGGCGGGAGTGAGGCGGATTAGGGGTTAATAACTTTATTATAGTAGCGGTGAGGTCCGCTCGGCAGATTAGGGGTTAATTATTGTAGGTAGCTGGCGGCAACGTTGTGGGGGGCAGATTAGGGGTTAATAAATATAATATAGGGGTTGGCGGTGTTAGGGGCAGCAGATTAGGGGTTCATAGGGATAATGTAGGTGGTGGCGGTGTGCGGTCGGCAGATTAGGGGTTAAAAAAATTAATATAGTGGCGGCGATGTGGGGGGACCTCGGTTTAGGGGTACATAGGTAGTTTATGTGTGTTAGTGTACTTTAGAGCACGGTAGTTAAGAGCTTTATGAACCGGCGTTAGCCCAAAAAGCTCTTAACTACTGACATTTTTCTGCGGCTGGAGTCTTGTCGGTAGAGGGTCTAATGCTCACTCCAGCCAAAGATCCCATTAGAAAGATCCCATTGAAAAGATAGGATACGCAAATGGCGTAGGGGGATCTGCGGTATGGAAAAGTCGCGGCTGCAAAGTGAGCGTTAGACCCTTTCCTGACTGACTCCAAATACCAGCAGGCGGTAAAAACCAGCGTTAGGAGCCTCTAACGCTGGTTTTGACGGCTAACGCAGAACTCTAAATCTACGCCTGTGGAAATTTGATGAGCTGATTAGGGAGTACAAACAGGGCTACGTTTTATCAAGCTGCAGATGCCTTTGGTGCAAGCTCCCATGTTTCCTAACCTATACACTAGACTTGTCTGACCGGGGTGATTGGCAGCTCCTGCTCGCTTGTGCTTGGCCACGCAAAAGCAGGGGCAGTTTGGCCCGTCTGGCATTTGATAAATGAGGCCCACAGTATCTAATGCTAAAGTAGCTACAATTGCTGTAGCGAGAACTGGGGACACTGTAAACAATGAAGGTTTTATCAAAGTGCTGGCATCTGACAAACGTTCTGATCTGGTCAGTTTCAGTGTAAAATGATTCGAATTTTATGCACACTCTATTTCTCCTAATCTCTGTAATCTCTTTAATTCAGTTTATACAGTTAATGTAGGAAGCACACATTGGGCATACGGGCAGCTTATCTGTTCATCCGCTGCCCTGTATGCAGCATTACACACTCCGCTGAACGTGTAATGCCAGCCCTGTCTCTCGTGTGACTGTCAATCACAGAGAGTGAGCGAGTTAGCTAGCTCTCTGTGATTTCTCTTTGCTACCTCAGAGGTGGCAAAGAGTATAAGAAGCAGCGGTTTAATTATAGATTATTAGCAGTCATCAATACTGGTGCCAAGTCTCCAATACAATATGAAGCTCTCTTAACCCTTTGAGTGCTAAGCACTTTCCCACCTGGGTGCTAAGGTTTTCTTAAAGGGGTTTATATTTAATATTTTGAAAAAAAATTTTTTTTACTTTTTTTTTTATTTATTTCAGATCCCCAAGACTTACACCGTTGGGAAGGTTAGGCGATTACCTTTCCAACGGTGGGTCTTGGGGGTCTGTAGCTGCTTAGATGCCTGAGATACAGGCTTCTAAGCAGCATGCCCCCTGCTCCTATATTTAACATTGTTAATGTTAAAGTTGCGCGGTGACGTCACCACGCAAAACGGAAGCCCCAGCGATGCCTTTCATTATTCAGCACTGATCGCCCCCAGATCTCCCTCAGGTTGGAAGAGTGCTAGTGACGGCTCTGAGCCGTCATTAGCACCAGAGTGGGAAACTTTGTGACGGCTCAGAGCCGTCATTAGCACTCAAGGGGTTAAACATACCCAAAAGTGCTCGATAGAGTGACAACCATACACCTTCAGATATTGCTTAACAGTGCCACAACTTACCCTCACCAGTTGCTATCTAAAGTCTCTAGTGCGTTGTCTTATGGTTTTCTTCAGAGGTGGAAGCTGGAGGACCACACTGATACTCTTTTGTTCTTTGATGCCCCTGGGATTCTTTAAAGGGACATGAAACCCAACATTTTTCTTTCATGATTTAGAAAGAACATACAATTATAAACAACTTTCTAATTTACTTCTGTTATCTATTTTGCTTCATTCTCTTGATATTCTTTGCTGGAAATCATATCTAGATATGCTTAGTAGCTGCTGATTGGTAGCTGCACATAGATGCCTCCTGTGATTGGTTCACCGTGTGCATCTCTATTTCTTCATTAAAGTATATCTAAAGAATGAAGCAAATTAGGTAATAGAAGTAAATTGTAATGTTGTTTGAAATTATATTCTCTACCTTAATCATGAAAGAAAATGTTTGGGTATAGTGTCCCTTTAATGATATTTATTTATTTATTTCCCCCCTTTACCTGTGTATTTTAACATGATGCATAATTTTATTTTGCTATTCAGTCTTTTTTTATACATATATAAGATTGTCTAGTGACAATTGTCTGGCTTGTGAATATTTTCTCATCATAAGATGACTGACATATTTATGATGATACACAAAAAAAAGCATGGCCTAATTTATGTATTTATTTATTTCCCTGCTGTTTCCTCCACTTATGTATTATCCCGTTATGTATATTTTTCTTTTGTTCAGTCTATTTTCAGTAATTTGTTTTACTATAATTATCTAATGACAGTTGTCTGGTTTGTGCATAGTTTCTCATAAGATGACTGACATAGTTATTATGATACACAGAAAATATGGAAGTGCTACAGAAGGCCAAAGTGTGGTTAGGTTAACTGAATACTTCTGTCAGATTTATTGTAGACAAAAATAAAATAAAAACACAATGTAGAAAATATATAAAAAACATATGCTGAAATAATAAAATATTGACAAAACTTACACAATATATACACTGTGGGCTAAATTGCACAATGTTGTCAAAACTTGGTTTGCTACAGGACAAAATAGTGTTTTTATTTTGTTAAAGGGACAGTCTAGGCCAAAATAAACTTTCATGATTCAGATAGAGCATGTAATTTTAAACAATTTTCCAATTTACTTTTATCACCAATTTTGCTTTGTTCTCTTGGTATTCTTAGTTGAAAGCTTAACCTAGGAGGTTCATATGCTAATTTCTTAGACCTTGAAGGCCATCTCTTTTCAGATGTATTTTAACAGTTTTTCACCACTAGAGGGTGTTAGTTCACGTATTTCATATAGATAACATTGTGCTTGTGCACGTGAAGTTATCTGGGAGCAGGCACTGATTGGCTAAACTGCAAGTCGGTTAAAAGAACTGAAATAAAGGGGCAGTTTGCAGAGGCTTAGATACAAGATAATCACAGAGGTTAAAAGTATATTAATATAACTGTGTTGGTTATGCAAAACTGGGGAATGGGCAATAAAGGGATTATCTATCTTTTAAAACAATAAAAATTCTGGTGTAGACTGTCCCTTTAAATTACAAGTCAATCTTTACTTACGTATAAAAACAACACTCATAGGTGAAATCTCTTGCGTTTGCTATGGCCCTGCAGTCATAGGTAGCAACCGCTTGCTATATAATACAAAGTTGTTGGGATTTGTAGTTTCAAGGTGCTTCAGTCACATATTTTGCTTACGTAACCATAGCAACAGCTGCAGTAGCTACAAGTCCAATTTTGCACCATTTCTACTGTCTGTGTTAGAGTTGGGGTCGAGTATCTACAGGAGCAAAGTAGCTATAAAAAAAGCCGTTTTAAATAAGATTGATTTTCCCTTCCATTGTTTTTTGTAAGTTACAAGAAATAATTAATGTATTTGTATTGATAAAAAAGTTACACTTGCAATACCATCTTATTATATATAAATAAATAAAATTTTCCTAATTTAAAAAATCTTAAAATAATAAACCAATAATGTGTATCACACAATTATATTGATATATGGTATTATTTTACAACCATAAGTATATTTTACCAATACTCTGGCATTACTGCTAACTCCATTAGAGTATATATTTATTAAATTAAATTTGGTTTTGATAATATTTAATGGTGTCTTGAAATATATTAATCAATGGAAAAATGAATAAATGTAAGTTATAATGTTTATTAGAAAACAAAACAAAGCAATATTATATAGCTCACTGATACAAATATTCCACTAGTTTGAATTTACACATTTTTTAATCCACCCATAGCAAAAAGAGATGTAGTGACAGCTTATAAATTTGTAGCAAACTTCGTGTGATTTGTTAGCTACAATGCATTCGGAAATCCCATTAAAAGTATAGGCAGCCAAAGTCTCTGGATACTCTACCAGAGCTCTTGCTACCATCAGGGCCGGGTCAACAATGGGACCAAGTGGGTCCAATGGACCCAAGCAGCATTTGACAAGGGGCAGCACTTCAGTGACTGAGTCAGTCACTGTCAGACCTAGACCACTCCTGTCCTCTCTCTCCATGGGGGAAGTTGCAGGATTCCAGCAGTATAACCTAATAATGCACAAAAACACAAAACCAGTCAGAGGTGAAATTCAACGTGGGGCAAGTGCATCTCTTCCCTAACTACCTTCCCACTTATTGCACAATTGTGCATAAGCTTTGGTTGCATGCATGCAGGTAGGTAGGCTTAGTAAGATCAACAGCCAGACTAGTAGCTTGATATGTTTATCAGTAATGTTACTACTGGGGGATATCATTTCATTCTAGGACCCAGGCATAAAAATATCTTAAGCCGGCCTTGGCTACCACTTGTAGCAAGTGACCTTTGATAGCTGGTGATTCGCTACTTGTAGCTAGAGCTGGTATCGCTACAGGTAGCAAACATTGTGTAATCTAAACCAACATATGCAAATTTCAAATAAACATTTAAAATGAATAGTAAATGAGATTTGTGTGTGTGTGTTAAATCCAGTGTAAAAAATGTCCAAGTAAGGTCCTTATTTAGATAGAAAAACTACAAATATTCAAATACTCTAATCAGTGTTTAGGCAAAAAAAAGAAAGAAAAAATATTCCTATAAAAACGTACTTTAAAGCTTGGCACAATGGTATAAACTCAGTATTTTCATTGCTAATAGCTCACCATTATTTCATAACACCATTTACATAGTGTACGTTTTAAAAAGCCCTGGAAAAAGTTTTTTTGTTGTTTCTTCAAATTAAAGGGAATTTATGTGCATTGCAATATAACTTGTATGTCCCTTTAAGAAAGTCCATGATTTGTATGATTTATTAGAGATTTTAATAATTGGGCAGTAGTATTCTGTGCACAGACCTAAAGTTGAGATACTGGGGTCAATTTATAAAGCAGCGCATGCTGCTTCCGACCCACTCCGCTTCAGCTCCGCCTGAAGAAGCAGCGGTCGTAAGAGGTGTCGGACAGCAATCAGCCCGATTGGATACAATCGGGTTAATTGACACCCCCCGATTGGCCGCTAATGTGCAGGGGCGGCATTGCACAAGCATTTCACTAGAAATGCTTGTGCAATGATAAATTCCGACAGTGTATGCTGTCAGCATTTATTGATGTGCGGCGATCATGTCCGCCCGCATATTAGTAAATCGCCCCCTAAGTGTTTCTGTTATGGTTTTACACAATGATTTCTCATTGGTTCACAAAAAAAAAAAAAAAAACTGTGAAATGTAAGGTAATACCAGGAAGTGTGTTTAATAACTGGCAATGATGTTATGCACTAAAAAAAAGTTATTTATTTTTTGTGTTGTATGTTCATGAAAGGTGCAATTACAACTATTTTTTTTCAGTGCTCATCATCATAACATTTAAGTAGTTAACGTTATATATATATAGTTGGCTTATGCCTGAAAAGTAAAGTTAAATGTGTAATATCTAGAAGGTAACCAGTTCAGGGATTTTATACATAATAGTGCAGATCTACACAACTGAACTAAAATAAAATAAAAAGGAATTACATTTTGAAAGTTTTATGGTGTCGATTTTCATTATTTTACTGTTTATTGGTTCCTAAAGTCTCAATAATTTTTAGCCCTTTACAGGTGAAGGGTATGAACTGCTGAGAGCACAAAATCTAAAATGATTTACTCCTAGTGGTGAACCAAGCACTGGCCACAATTCAGCAGTGTCCAGTAATGCCATAAACTACACTCACAGGATGATTCAATAAACTGCATTTTTATGAGTAATACAGAGCCCAGAACAATCCACTGTTCCCAGTGCATTATGTTGTAGAGAATTCTGTTCTGTATCCATATGTAATGCTTCATGCAGAACTCTTATTTTGTCATAGTTACACTTCCTAGACATATAACATAGTCACTTATACGCTTTTTCTATGTTCATTATCCCCCATTTTTTTATATATTCATATTTATATAAAAAATATATGTAACCAAAATTTAAATTTGATTGATCCTGTCTAGATTTTTTAAAGAAATTTTAAATTTTATGGTTTCATATATATATATATATATATATATATATATATATATATATATATATATATATATGCACAGACAACGTGATTCACGGTTAATCAATATATGTGTTAAATGATTATAATGTATAAATTGACATATTAGAATTTATATTATGAATTTCTTTTAATAAGCATATAACCCATCAATGGTTAAAGGCTTTCTACTTGCAGAGAGGCGGGGATTAAGGACAAGGCATAAAAAGCAGCCCTAGAAAGATATGAAGAGCAACCCTATGAGTCAGTAGAATGCACATGCATTCTTTTTCTCAAAGGGGATTACTGGGATACTCCTTCTGCAATATTTTTTTCAGAATTAAATAATATTACTGTGTATTAAATAAAAGTGCCAGATTGGTGTTATTTAGGCACCCTACAACCCAATTGCATCCATTATTCACCCCTTTAAATTGTAACAACAAAACCCACAAATTTAAAGAAGCGCTTCACTCTACCAAAATACGAGATGCTATCTCTGATCTAGTAAACATGTGATTAGGTTCAGTCCAATGTCCATATGTATAGAATATTTTCTTCCATATTGCTGTCAGAACTTGTACTAATCCTTATAGCAAATTTTAACCTGCAGCTCCTTGAAGAGGTGACTGTTTGTTCTTACAGTCTGCAAATGCACATCACAGGAGGAATCTGGAGCACTGAAATAAACAGAATGCCACAGAATAGTGTGAGATCCGACAGACAAATCTTTAATAAACACAAGTTAGAACTACTAACAAACATAGAAGTATAATACACATTTGGTGACCACAATGAGGAGAGTCTGAAGAGCCTTGATGTGTATTCAGCAGTATCGGCGATACAAAGAAAGTCTGAAGAGCCTTGATGTGTATTCAGCAGTATCGGCGATAGCGGCGTGTGACGTCACCACCCGGTTTTTGGCAAGCTGACGACTTAAAGGGACACTGAACCCAATTTTTTTCTTTCATGATTCAGATAGAGCATGGAATTTTAATCAACTTTCTAATTTACTCCTATTATCAATTTTTCTTCGTTCTCTTGCTATCTTTATTTTAAAAGCAGGAATGTAAATCTTAGCAGCCAGCCCATTTTAGGTTCAGCACCATGGATAGCACTTGCTTATTGGAGGTTTACATTTACCCACCAATAAGCAAGCATAACCCAGGTTCTCAACCAAAAATGGGCCGGCTCCTATGCATCACATTCCTGCTTTTTAAATAAAGATAGCAAGAGAATGAAGAAAAATTGATAATATGAGTAAATTAGAAAGTTGCTTAAAATTGCATGCTCTATCTGAATCATGAAAGAAAAAAAATGGGTTTAGTGTCCCTTTAACTTCCACTTCCTCTCTCAAAACTGAAGCTGTCACAAACACTCAGAGCCTCAATGCGTTTACCAGCCTTCCTTGCGGCTTTCTCAAGAGTCGCCAGGAAGGCTGAGAAACGCGTTGAGGCTGTGAGTGTTTGTGACAGCTGTAGTTTTGAGAGAGGAAGTGGAAGTTAAGACAAGTCAGCTTGCCAAAAACCGGGTGGTGACGTCACACGCCAGTATCGCCGATACGGCTGAATACACATCAAGGCTCTTTAGACTCTCCTCATTGTGGTCACCAAGCAGCTACAATTTTTTACTTGTGAAATTTGTATTATACTTCTATGTTTGTGAGTAGTTCCAACTTGTGTTTATTAAAGATTTGTCTGTCGGATCTCCCTTTAAATTGTAGGTTTTCAGCCCCCTGCTGCTGTATCCCACCGGGAAATCTAATGGTATCCTAGTAGATCAATCCAGCCTTGGTTAAGGAGCATATATAAGGTAACACCCAATGGATAGCCCTGACAAAGTGATGCGGATACTGCACTAAACGCGTAGGCTGTTCAACTTGCTGTATATCTACAAGTGACTGCTAATGTGACTCTATTTTTACTGTAAGCTTAAATAAAAGATAAGTTTTAACTTATTTGGCATCTGCTTGGATTTGATTTTGAGCTCTTATTTTAATCATGAGACCTGTAATAAGAAAAAAAGGAGAAGGCACCAATCTTGAATTAAATGGAAAGTACAGTCCAACTTTTTATATTACATACTACAAAAATAGTTTTTGCATGAAAAATATTAATCTGCATCCAACAAATGATATATATACTATATATATATATATATATGAAATAACAAAGGGTAGAGAAGCGCACAAGAGGGGCACTCCTAGTGAAGCCTGTTTACATCAGTAGGTAAATGAATAAAATAGCAGTAGAACCACTCACGTGATTTGACCTCACTCGATATGAGGTATAGATCAGACACGGGTTATAGTTGATCTCTCTTTCTGCTCACCACCTTCCGCTTCTTTTTGGCTGTAGGAATCTTGTCACTGTATTTCCCAGTTGTAGCTGTGGATTATTATTCCTTTTCCACAATGGGGACCAAAGGGGTATGTAGAAGCAGAAAGGGACTGGATTCGTAAAGTGTATTTAAAAATATCACATTTATTAATACATGTATTTATACATAGACCATTAAAAGTACATAGAAGATCCAATACAGTCAAAACGTTTGACTATAAAACATTAAAATGCATATATATGCAGCACGAACGAATAGGGCAATAGTGTGCAATTGTACCTCACAATACCCTTCGTTATTTAGCTGCTGCGTGTATCACAAATAATGGAAAAAAAGAGTACAGGCCCACTCCACACCGGTCACCAAACGGACACGATCACACAGTTTGTGTGCGATATAGCGTGCTACAAGGAGCTGGTGATCAGGAAGTATCGGGCACTACGTGTGGCGGGGGGCGGAGCCTTACGCGTTTCGCAACACGATTGGTTGCTTCGTCAGAGGTAGGGGCCGCCCCCCTCCTGTCTGGCTTATATAGCGTGTATTGGCTGAGTATCCCATTAGATTGTGGCGCCGCCGCCATCTTGGTTTCTGGTATTAGTTACGTCCTGTTAAAGAACTTAGGGGCAAACTGCATATGTTGGTTCAGTATCATTGACCCAGTATGGACAATGCTTTGAATATACCTACAGTTTGTACAAGCAGTATATCGATTAAGGCATTCAGTATTATACATAAGTGTTAAACTCTTCTTACTATTATTTTGTTATGCTTTATATTTATATTTAATAAATGAAAGTTAAACCCATAAGTTAAATTAAAAAGCCCACATACATTATATACATAAAGCGTATCATTATTCAACATTTATATATGCAGGTGAAGATTTGTTTTAATATATAGATGTGTAACCCTGTTGTTAAGCATTCTTTCTTTTTGAAAGTAATAAAGATAGACAGAACTCACATTTATATATGGGTGAAATAACCCCATAGCATCTGAACATTACTATACTCCTAACTGTTTCTTTTTATTTGTTTTGTGTGAACTCATGTCTCCTTTAATTATCTATTTGAATTACTAATAAAGCTATACATCAAAGGTATAAATATGATTGTTTATCTTAATAAACATATATATATATAAAAATAGAAATATATGTACAATAAAATAAAATAATTAGAATATTTTACAATAAAAAAGAAGAAAGAGAAAAAGGAAGGGGGTGGGGGGAAGGAGATTTTAAAACTCATAGCCCTGCATTCTTAATTTCTAGGGCTCCACTCTCTTAGCCTTCATAAGTGTTGTAACACCTATTGGATAGTGATAAAATTATAAACCTAAAAATAATATATTGATACAACTAGTATTCCTTTATCTATGTGTTTAATTTGTTCAATTTGAGTAGTATGTAGTCCGAACTGAATAGATAATAGGTTATGTGAGTTTAGAGAAAAGCAGCTAAGTCTATGTCCTTGTTGAGTCCATTGGGTTCCAGTGTATTTAATGTAAAAATCCAAAAAGTTTCCCTTTTCCTCAATTCCAACAGTCTACTACCGCCTCTATTTCCTGTATCAACTTGTTCTATCGCTTTTATAAAAAAATCATTTTTATTTTTATTATGTACCTGACAAAAATGTTGAATAAGTGGAGTATTTAGAGTGCCAGTTTCAATGTTTTTTATGTGCTCTAAGCATCTGGTTTTAAGGTTTCTTTTTGTACGTCCTATGTACCTCAGAGGATTCTTACACGTACATTCCAACATGTATATTACATAATCTGATTTGCAGTTAAGAAGTTTTTCTATTGGAAACTTCTCTATTGTCTCTGTTTTTATTGCAAATTTATTATACTGTTTGGACTGGTGTGTATGTTCGCAGCAGACACAGCTTTTTCTAAAGCATTTGTGAAATCCCTTTAAAACAGATTTGGTTATGTTATTTATTTGGACCTTTTTCTTGTTTTTACTTTTGATTACACTAGGAGCTAAAACCGACTTAAAATTTTTATTCTTTTTATAGATTACATCAGGAATGTTACCTATAGTTTCTTTCAAAAGTGGATCTTTTTGTAGTATCCCCCAATGCTTTTTTAGAATATTTTTAGAATATTCTAAAAAAGCATTGGGGGATACTACAGGTATCAAGGCCTTTCTCAAGACTTGAGACTTCTCATAGTCTTGAGAAAGGCCTTGATATAGGCCGAAACGCGTAGACATACTGGTAAGCTTATTTCCTATTATCAGATAAGTGTAAAAACTTATTGCACCATTGTTTGTTTGTTTTCTTTTACAGGTCAAGAATTTTTATATTGGTTCCACCGGCATTTGGCCATTTTCACTATTTTATCTTTCACTGCATACATTTTTCATTTGGATACACATACCCTTTTAGACACTTATTTTTTTCACGACAGTGTCACAGACTTATTGCCAATATTTGATTGCAACTCACTGTTTGCCGAATTATTTTGTACACACCTTTGTGGATTTTGGACACCCATTTACATATGGATTTATTTTTAATTTGAGGAGTGGACATTATTAGAGACTTTTTTGTGACTTATTTTTAAAGATCATCATTTTTAATTACCTTCTTTTTGGATTCACACATTTTTTGGACTCACATTTGGATTTTTGGAGTAATTGGTAACATTGGGACCCATTTACTTTTATTGCACTTACTGTTAATTTTTTACTGCATTAACTAGTAATTGTTTACCGCTATTGCTGCTTATTCGCTAAGATGTTTTAGGTCATTTTAGTGAGACGTGATTTATTTGTCTTTTTTATCTGTATATTTTAAATGTTTGTATCATGGATCCATGCCTCTTTTAATTGTATTAATTGTAATAATTGATTGTTATTATTGGATTATTAAATTATTATTGGATGTATTAAATTTTTAACTACATATACACCATTTTAGTTACAAGCCATTTGCTTCCTATTAAGCTGTAAGCGCTCCCTTCGATATTCACTGTTTTATTTCTCATAGTCCGCTAGGGGATTTTTTAGGAGGAGAGCTTTAGGACTATATAGCGCTTAGTTTACCATACCCTATTCATTATCTATGTAAGCCATGGGCCCCTTTGCATTACATATTGTTCAGGCAGCATCAACTATTCAATACTCTAAATGTATCTAAAAAGTTATATATAAATATAAATATCAAACAATACAGATATAATATCAAACATAGAAGTTAAAGAACATTTGGGTAACTGCGATTATAACATGGTCACATTTGAAATCTCTTTTCATATGCAGTGTTTTAAAGGCTTAACTAACGCCTAGATTTAGAGTTTTGTCGGTAACGACCCGCGTAGCTAACGCTGGCTTTTTTCTGGCCGCATCTTTAAAATAACTCTGGTATTGAGAGTCCACAGAATGGCTGCGTTAGGCTCCAAAAAGGGAGCGTACAGGCATATTTAACGCCACTGCAACTCTCGATACCAGAGTTGCTTACGGACGCGGCCAGCCTCAAAAACGTGCTTGTGCACGATTCCCCCATAGAAAACAATGGGGCTGTTTGAGCTGAAAAAAAACCTAACACCTGCAAAAAAGCCGCGTTCAGCTCCTAACGCAGCCCCATTGTTTGCTATGGGGAAACACTTCCTACGTCTGCACCTAACACTCTAACATGTACCCCGAGTCTAAACACCCCTAACCTTACACTTATTAACCCCTAATCTGCCGCCCCCGCTATCGCTGACCCCTGCATATTATTTTTAACCCCTAATCTGCCGCTCTGTAAACCGCCGCTACTTACATTATCCCTATGTACCCCTAATCTGCTGTCCTAACATCGCCGACCCCATATTATATTTATTAACCCCTAATCTGCCCCCCACAACGTCGCATCCACCTGCCTACACTTATTAACCCCTAATCTGCCGAGCGGACCGCACCGCTACTCTAATAAATGGATTAACCCCTAAAGCTAAGTCTAACCCTAACCCTAACACCCCCCTAAGTTAAATATAATTTAAATCTAACGAAATAAATTAACTCTTATTAAATAAATTATTCCTATTAAAAGCTAAATACTTACCTGTAAAATAAATCCTAATATAGCTACAATATAAATTATAATTATATTGTAGCTATTTTAGGATTAATATTTATTTTACAGGCAACTTTGTATTTATTTTAACCAGGTACAATAGCTATTAAATAGATAAGAACTATTTAATAGTTACCTAGTTAAAATAATTACAAAATTACCTGTAAAATAAATCCTAACCTAAGTTACAATTAAACCTAACACTACACTATCAATAAATAAATTAAATAAACTACCTACAATTATCTACAATTAAACCTAACACTACACTATGAATAAATTAATTAAATACAATATCTACAAATATATACAATGAAATAAACTAACTAAAGTACAAAAAATAAAAAAGAACTAAGTTACAAAAAAGAAAAAATATTTACCAACATCAGAAAAATATTACAACAATTTTAAACTAATTACACCTACTCTAAGCCCCCTAATAAAATAACAAAGACCCCCAAAATAAAAAAATGCCCTACCCTATTCTAAATTACTAAAGTTCAAAGCTCTTTTACCTTACCAGCCCTGAACAGGGCCCTTTGCGGGGCATGCCCCAAAGAATTCAGCTCTTTTGCCTGTAAAAAAACCCACATACAATACCCCCCCCAACATTACAACCCACCACCCACATACCCCTAATCTAACCCAAACCCCCCTTAAATAAACCTAACACTAAGCCCCTGAAGATCTTCCTACCTTATCTTCACCATACCAGGTTCACCGATCGATCCAGAAGAGCTCCTCCGATGTCCTGATCCAAGCCCAAGCAGGGGGCTGAAGAGGTCCATGATCCGGCTGAAGTCATCATCCAAGCGGGAGCTGAAGAGGTCCATGATCCGGCTGAAGTCATCATCCAAGCGGGAGCTGAAGAGGTCCATGATCCGGCTGAAGTCATCATCCAAGCGGGAGCTGAAGAGGTCCATGATCCGGCTGAAGTCTTCTATCAACGGCATCTTCAATCTTCTTTCTTCCGGATCCATCTTGCAGACCTCCGACGCGGAACATCCTGCTGGCCCGACGGACTACCGACGAATGAAGGCTCCTTTAAGGGACGTCATCCAAGATGGCGTCCCTCGAATTCCGATTGGCTGATAGGATTCTATCAGCCAATCGGAATTAAGGTAGGAAAATTCTGATTGGCTGATGGAATCAGCCAATCAGAATCAAGTTCAATCCGATTGGCTGATCCAATCAGCCAATCAGATTGAGCTTGCATTCTATTGGCTGTTCCGATCAGCCAATAGAATGCGAGCTCAATCTGATTGGCTGATCGGATCAGCCAATCGGATTGAACTTGATTCTGATTGGCTGATTCCATCAGCCAATCAGAATTTTCCTACCTTAATTCCAATTGGCTGATAGAATCCTATCAGCCAATCGGAATTCGAGGGACGCCATCTTGGATGACGTCCCTTAAAGGAGCCTTCATTCGTCGGTAGTCCGTCGGGCCAGCAGGATGTTCCGCGTCGGAGGTCTGCAAGATGGATCCGGAAGAAAGAAGATTGAAGATGCCGTTGATAGAAGACTTCAGCCGGATCATGGACCTCTTCAGCTCCCGCTTGGATGATGACTTCAGCCGGATCATGGACCTCTTCAGCTCCCGCTTGGATGATGACTTCAGCCGGATCATTGACCTCTTCAGCTCCCGCTTGGATGATGACTTCAGCCGGATCATGGACATCTTCAGCCCCCCGCTTGGGCTTGGATCAGGACATCGGAGGAGCTCTTCTGGATCGATCGGTGAACCTGGTATGGTGAAGATAAGGTAGGAAGATCTTCAGGGGCTTAGTGTTAGGTTTATTTAAGGGGGGTTTGGGTTAGATTAGGGGTATGTGGGTGGTGGGTTGTTATGTTGGGGGGGGTATTGTATGTGTTTTTTTACAGGCAAAAGAGCTGAATTTCTTGGGGCATGCCCCGCAAAGGGCCCTGTTCAGGGCTGGTAAGGTAAAAGAGCTTTGAACTTTTGTAATTTAGAATAGGGTAGGGTATTTTTTTATTTTGGGGGTCTTTGTTATTTTATTAGGGGGCTTAGAGTAGGTGTAATTAGTTTAAAATTGTTGTAATTTTTTCTAATGTTTGTAAATATTTTTTTATTTTTTGTAACTTAGTTCTTTTTTATTTTTTGTACTTTAGTTAGTTTATTTAATTGTAGTTATTTGTAGGAATTGTATTTAATTTATTTATTGATAGTGTAGTGTTAGGTTTAATTGTAGATAATTGTAGGTATTTTATTTAATTAATTTAATGATAGTATAGTGTTAGGTTTAATTGTAACTTAGGTTAGGATTTATTTTACAGGTAATTTTGTTATTATTTTAACTAGGTAACTATTAAATAGTTCTTAACTATTTAATAGCTATTGTACCTGGTTAAAATAATTACAAAGTTGCCTGTAAAATAAATATTAATCCTAAAATAGCTACAATGTAATTATTCGTTATATTGTAGCTATATTAGGGTTTATTTTACAGGTAAGTATTTAGCTTTAAATAGGAATAAGTTATTTAATAAGAGTTAATTTATTTCGTTAGAATAAAATTATATTTAACTTAGGGGGGTGTTAGTGTTAGGGTTAGACTTAGCTTTAGGGGTTAATACATTTATTATAGTAGCGGTGAGTTCCCGTCGGCAGATTAGGGGTTAATGTTTGAAGTTAGGTGTCGGCGATGTTAGGGAGGGCAGATTAGGGGTTAATACTATTTATTATAGGGTTAGTGAGGCGGATTAGGGGTTAATAACTTTATTATAGTAGCGGTGCGGTCCGCTCGGCAGATTAGGGGTTAATAAGTGTAGGCAGGTGGAGGCGACGTTGTGGGGGGCAGATTAGGGGTTAATAAATATAATATAGGGGTCGGCGGTGTTAGGGGCAGCAGATTAGGGGTACATAAGGATAACGTAGGTGGCGGTCGGCAGATTAGGGGTTGAAAAAATGTAATTGAGTGGTGGCGATGTAGGGGGACCTCAGTTTAGGGGTACATAGGTAGTTTATGGGTGTTAGTGTACTTTAGAGCACAGTAGTTAAGAGCTTTATAAACCGGCGTTAGCCCAAAAAGCTCTTAACTACTGACTTTTTTCTGCGGCTTGAGTTTGGTCGTTAGATTTCTAACGCTCACTTCAGACACAACTCTAAATACCGGAGTTAGGAAGATCCCATTGAAAAGATAGGATACGCAATTGACGTAAGGGGATCTGCGGTATGGAAAAGTCGCGGCTGAAAAGTGAGCGTTAGAACCTTTCCTGACTGACTCCAAATACCGGCGGTAGCCTAAAACCAGCGTTAGGAGCCTCTAACGCTGGTTTTGACGGCTACCGCCAAACTCTAAATCTAGGCCTAAGACTTTTAATTTCAAGAAAGCAAAATTCAATGATTTAAGGAAATCATTAAATAATAAATTGGGGCAATGTATTTTCTAATAAAAATACAGAGGATAAATGGATAATATTTAAAATTTTGTTAAATAAATATACATATCAACACATACCATATGGTTATAAAAATAAAAATAAAAAAAACAAATCCGTTATGGCTAAATAAAAATGTGTTAAGAGAAATTAGGAAAAAACGTAGGGCATTTAAATTATTAAAAGAAAATAGTACAGACTCAACATACAATATAAGGAATGTAACAAAGCATGCAAAAAAGCAATCAAATTAGCCAAAATTGAAAATGAAAAATGAATTGCCAAGGATTCTAAGTCTAACCCTAAAAGGTTCTTTATGTACATAAATAGCAAAAAATGTAAGAAGGATAATATAGGTACATTAAAATGCATGGAGGGTGGGGGGTGGAGCCAACAGCTAAGCAGAGAAGACGTATTTCAGAGAGCTCCTGCTGAAGCTTCTATAAAACAACGGCAACTTGCAGCATTTTTAATGTAATTTGCCCCAAAAACATACTTCTGACCAAGCAGGACTGTCTTTACACTATTTGAAAGTTACCTTGCTGAATTTATACATCAGCCTTTCACCATACTAGACTTCTATATCTGGATTACACGCAGGTCTATGAGGCCTACTAAAGCTACGGAGGTAATAGATTAACTAATGGATGTATGCTCTAAATACGTTTGATACCTCCACTATCCTATTACAGATATCTAGCTCCTGCCTAACATCTCACAAGATACAAAAATCTATTTTATTGCTTTGGTAAACTGAAGTCTTGCACACTCGGTTTACGGAAGCCATGCTGTGAGAAACGCCATCTTGCAAGAGCTACCTCCTAGCTACATGCTTATTTCGCCAGCAATACACCGTCAACTTTAACGCCTCACCATGGAGGATCTTTATATTGAACCGAGAGCCATGCTGCAGAGCTTGGATCTCCAGATGACATCTCAGTTCCACAGCCTAAGGTCTGTGATCAGGAGCGATCAGAGAAGTAAGGAGATGTCCACTGCTTAATTGGCTGAGACTAAGGATATTACACGGGTGCTCCCAAGATCAAGTACCGCGCAACAAGAGGAGATGATTGCGCCGATAATCCAAGCGCCTATACCTCGACCTCCCTTGCCTCAGAAGAGTTTGGCTCCCTAAAGGAAAGTGAACTGAGCGGTATAGCTGTAGATGAACAGCTGCTAGTGGGGGCAGATGAGGTTGGCTGTCCGACGTTGCAAGAGGATCTACATGGGGACTTAATGTCAACTGGGACCCCTCTAACACTACAGATACTAAGTCCAGTGTGCATGACAGTGACTCAGTATTCAGAAGCCTGCTCGCTCCTAATGGGTAATCATGGGAATCGCTACAGCGTGAGAAGCTGGACACTTACTTACTGGGACTCTTTGCTATATGACAATATCAGCAGACAGCTTATATCAGTACAGGACATGCCCTGTTTACTAATGATTCCTATTCTGCACCTGTCGTGTTACTTGCGAGATGAGTCCCGGTTTAACGTTGATGGTGTGGGCTAAGTAACACTCCTACCCGGGCTTCCATTAGATATCTGAAGCTGCGGGTCTGATTTAAGGGCTTAGCTGGATAATTGTCTGATGACCCACAAGCCGTCTGGTTTCTACTAATATCTGCTTCTCTTGTATTGGGACGTTTCGTTGTATACAAGGGGGACTAAACGTTTTATTTCACTGGTTCACTGTTATGCTCTCCTGAAGGGCTTAGTTTACTTTCAACAGGATGCAAGATGATATGATCTGCTTAGATATGTAGAAACTATGTCTCCCCATGCTGTTTTCCTCTGCCCATACTATATTTATAAGAATTGCCTATTGTATGCTGCACATGACGGGACACCAGAGAAATTTTCTATTGGCTCTCTCACTCTAGACTAAATATTACAAAATGTGGTTTAACTAATACTTATATGTGATATCGTATTACTACCTTCATTTTTATAACTGAAAGGAGACATCTAGATACTACCTAGCTAATGTTAGTTTATTTAAAGATGCATTCCCTTATGGGAAAATTTAAGCATAGATCATTATAGGGATATAACATAGGGTGTTCTCTAAGCTACAGCAGTAGTTTTTTTTTATAGCATTAAGCTCCTTAAGACTTTCTACTGAGAATTTAGTTTCATTCCCTACTCAGGGCACCTTACTTTTGTATTAAACTTAATGATCAAACTAATCTTTTAGCTAAAGTTATTCAACAACAGTTTATTGTGGTTATATCTCTGTTCTACATCAATGTTAATCCCATCCATATGACTCATATCAATGTTCTCTGTTATTTACTAATATGATATCTTCTATGAGTCATATGTCATGTTACCCATTAACTGTTGCATGTCCTTATGTTTTTATTGCTCACACACAGGGTAATTGCTTACAGTATAAGTCTCAGAGAGATACATGTTCACTACTCTAAGTACCATAACTATGATGGTATTGCAGTTGCTAACTTGCTATATGAGCTGTTTCTGATATTACACCTGCTTCTAAGCCTAGTCTTCACATTGGTTGTTGTATGGTGTTTTGCTATACTGTTTGCATATCTGTATACGTTTATATTAGTGTAGTAGTGTTCCAATTTTCATAGCTGAAGGATTATTTCCACCTATTATAATGTATACCCCAAGTATTTAATTCCTATTTCTGCCCTAGATTAACCCCCAATATTAAAGTCAACATGTGGCCTAGGCTTTAGAAAATACTACTCATTTGACTGTGCTAATGTCATAGCTATCTTCCAACTACTATTCACTCTGGCAGTGGTATATATTGCTTCAGGGTTTAGAAGATAGTACATTGATCACCTCATCCCATATTTTCTATAAGTTATAGACTCCCCTCAGTAGTATAATTCATGATCCTTCCAGCCAAAAGCCTGCATATATGGTAATAACCCCCCGATCATATAATTTTTCTTATACACCCTTATATTCCTAGGTGCCACATGTCACATGTTCTATATTGACTCTCTGATTTACCCCTAATTCTCTAATGACTATCTTAGAGATCCCATTACATTTCTTTTGTCACCCTTACCTATGGCTCCGCCCCCCCCCCACATTCCCCCATATTTGACAAGCGGTGCTTATCCGCTGAACCTCCCCCCCCTTATATTTTTTAAACTAAAAATTTCAGTTGATAATTTACTCCTTACATCATATGTATAGGTCCATAAGTGACCACTCCATTTGCTATTTTTCCTCTAGACTACATTTGCTATTCCTGGTCCAAATGTGGCCGTTTGTGCTTTTGAGGAAACAATTGAAGAATTAAAAAAATAAAATAAATAGAGGTTTCTAATATATACCTAGCATAATACTACATTGTTATCTCATGTATAAGAATAACTATTGTAAATGTGACACTGATTTTGTTTTTGTTGTGTGGTATTCTATACTTATTGTACTCATTAGCATAACCTCAATAAAAAACCTTTTAAAAAAAAAAAAATGCGTGGAGGGTAGCATGATAAATAATGACAGGGAGAAGGCTGAGGTACTAAACCAGTTTTTTCTTCAGTATACACAAGAGAGGAACCATTGAATGATACTTTGGAACAGAATAGAACATGTCAGTCCATACCACTAACTGGATTTTGTTTAGAGGATATCAGGAAAAAACTGGAAAATATTAAGGTAAATAAAACTCCAGGCCCAGATGGAATACACCCAAGGGTGTTAAGGGAATTTAGCACTGTTATAGACAAACCTTTACTCTTAATTTTTCAAGATTCATTATCCTCAGGCATGGTACCCCAGGATTGGCATAAAGCTGATGTGGTGCCACTCTTCAAAAAGGGAAGCAGGGATGATCCAGGAAGCTATAGACCAGTTAGTCTGACATCAATAGTGGGGAAGATATTTGAAGGGATTATAAGGGATTATATTGATGAGCATATTCGTGTAAACAAGATTATGAGTTCTAATCAGCATGGCTTTAGGAGAAATAGATCATGTCAAACTAATCTAATTAGATTCTACGAGGAAGTAAGTAAACATATGGATAAAGGGGAATCAGTTGATGTGATATACTTAGATTTTGCAAAGGCATTTGATACAGTGCCACATGAGAGATTAATGCACAAAATTAAGGGACTGGGAATAGCTGAAAATGTTAGCTCATGGATAAATAACTGGATAAAAGATAGGGAGCAATGAGTAGTAGTAAATGGATCATACTCAGATTGGACAAAGGTAATCAGTGGCGTCCCCCAGGGATCAGTACTGGGCCCTGTTCTTTTTAATATTTTTATAAATGACTTGGAGCAAGGATTAAATAGCGACATCTCTATTTTTGCAGATGATACTAAGTTAAGTAAGGTCATTAGGTCAGAGCAGGACGAACTATCTTTACAAAGGGATTTGCTAAAATTAGAACTATGGGCAAGTGAATGGAAAATGAGATTTAATACGGAAAAATGCAAGGTTCTACATTTTGGAAGTAAAAATAAGCAGGCTACGTATTTTTTAAATGGGACAAGACTTAGCCAAACACAGGAGGAAAGGGATTTGGGAGTAGTAATAGATAACAAGCTAAAGATGGGTGCACAATGCAGGGCAGCGGCTTAAAAGGCTAATAAGATACTAGCATGTATTAAAAGAGGCATTGATTCAAGGGAGGAAAGCATAATTCTGTCATTATATAAAGCCCTGGTAAGACCTCACCTTGAGTTTGGAGTGCAGTTCTGGGGACCGATTGCTAAAAAAGATATTGCAGAACTAGAAAAAGTTCAGAGAAGGGCCACAAAGCTAATAAGGGGATTGGAGAAATTAACCTATGAGGAGAGGCTAGCCAAACTGGGTCTGTTTTCTTTAGAAAAAAGGTGCTTGAGAGGTGACATGATTACTTTATATAAATATATTCAAGGCCCATATACAGAGATGGCAGAAGCTCTGTTTATGCTGACAAGAGGTCATAATTTAAGGTTGGAGGAAAGGAGATTTAATCTCCTGCAACGGAAACGTTTTTTCACTGTAAGAGCAATAAAATTGTGGAACTCATTACCAAAGGAGGTAGTGAATGCCAATACCATAGATACATTTAAAAATAGTCTGGATAAATTTCTGTATATAAACAAAATTCATGGATATGATTGCTAGTGTTAAATGGGTCACATTTTAAAGGGGTTATTTAAGCTTAACTGGAGCTTTTTGTAAGTATTTTAGATTTGTATAGGTTGAACTCGATGGACTTCAGTCTTTTTTCAACCTTATCTACTATGTTACTAAGTATAAGAAAAAAATGAATGCCTCTTAGGTTATAATTCCTAATGAGTGCTAAGAGATATTAGTCTATTTTTCATATAATTAGTGTAGGGCCCAGCATGGGCCTGGAGAGGGCTAAGGGTTAAAGGGACACTCAGGTTAAATTAAATTTTCATGATTCAGATACAGCATGTTATTTTAAGCAACTTTCCAATTTACTTCCATTAAAAAAAATGTGCACAGTCTTTTATATTTACACTTTTTGAGTCACCAGATCCTACTGAGCATGTGCAAGAATTCACAGACTATACGTATATTCATTTGTGATTGGCTGATTGCTATCACATGGTGCAAGGGGAGTGGAAAAAGACATAACTTTGAAATTTGTTATAAAAAAATCTACTACTCATTTGAAGTTCAGACTAAGTGCTATTGCATTGTCTTGTTATCTTGCATTTGTTGATTATGCAAATCTAATATGTTGACTGGTCCTTTAAGGCTGTAGGAGAATGGGATAGGAGAAAGAGGGTTGGTATTGTGGAAGCAACATTGTTGCAGAATAGGGAAGGCCCCTCCTTACCAGTTAAAACCTGATTCCTTCCAAGCAACTTCCTCTTATCCATCGGATCCAGGCTGAGACGATTTCCCCTCCCTCCCATCCCCTTTATTTATTTTCTTTGTAACATGGCGGCTCACATGCAAATGGCAGGACTATGGCTACTCAACCTAGACCTCAATAAGTCCATAGCGTTAAGGTATGGATCTCCTTTCTCTGGCTATTCGGAACGAGCGGCTTGGTAGCAGAGAGTCCTTATCCTCAGGTGGAGATCTTCTGGCACCTTGGCGGCGGGAAGTCTCGGCCCTGTTGCGCAGGAGAAGATCGCTAGCGGTGAGTGATGACCAGACTTCTGGGGAGGGGCGGTAGGCCTCACGTGCATGTGAGGTAACCCCTATCCCTCCCCCTTGGGGGTGGTCACGTGATCTCTCTAAACACTCAGCGTCATCTCCTTTTGGAGCAGAGACACCTCTGCTGCTGTTTCCATTGGGCCGATGATCTCCTTGCTATTCTAGGTTAGTTGATCTCTATGCCGCCATATTAGTCGTTCTGTTGGACTTTTAATAATAAAGTTAAAGTTTAATAAATCTTGACCTGTGACAGTCAAAATGTTCCCACCAAGAAGTTGTTTGTCGTTATTTATTATTGCACATATTTAAAGGGACACTAAACCCCAAAACATTATTTCAGGATTCAGGTAGAGAATACAATTTTAAATAACTTTCCAAATTACTTCTATTATCTAATTTGCTTCATTATTTAGATATCCTTTGTTGAAGAAATAGCAATGCACATGGGTGAGCCAATCACACGAGGCCTCTATGTGCATCTACCAATCAGCAGCTACTGAGCATATCTAGATATGCTTTTCAGCAAAGCATATCAAGAGAATGAAGCAAATTAGATAATAGAAGTAAATGCAAAAGTTGTTTAAAATGGCATGCTCTTTCTAAATCATGAAAGAAAAAAATTGGGTTTCATGTCCCTTTAATATTTATAAAGTTCAGTAAGTTAAGTTAAGTGCGTGTTTCCCCTTCTCTGCTGGAAATCATCCGATAAGCATTTAATCCCTTAACTGAATGACCGAACAGTTATGTAAACAAGTTCCCCTTATTTGCTTTAGCAATTTCATTGGCCTGTTCACCTTTTTAAAAAACAAACAAAAAATATGATATTAATCATGCATGAAACCTTTATTGTGGGCTTGTGTTAAAGTATACTTAGTTATTAAAATCAGTTTTAATGAGTGTTTATACTGTGATAGAACTACTTTGTTTTATGTTCAAATAAATCTATTTGTTTTGAGAAAAATTAAATAAAAAATCCTAACTTATTTTATTCCCCACCTGGAGTTTATGAGCCTTGAAGAATGTTCCTGTTTGTGGTGCTATTTCCTTATCTCTCCTGTAAGTCCTGCAATACATACAAATAATGCCCATTGAAAAATGATGTCTTATAGTGTGGCCTCACAAGATTTGTCACCACTGTGTTGCTAATTTCCAGAACCCCTAATGATTCCATGAACTATCCAATTCTGCTGCCAAAAAAGCACCGCTGTCAGGATGCAGATGTGAAACGTTTCTAAGGGAGTCACAAAACCCTTTATTGGCTGCATAACAATCTCGTCTTAATTAACTGTAATCCGGTAGTAAACATCCAGTAATATTTTTTTTTTTAACATTTAAAACCTGACTTAAAGCTTTTAAACCCGCTGCTAACCTTGAAAAGATAAGCAAATGGATACAAAAGACATTTTAAAGCTCTGTAATTACAACAGTATTGCTTAAAAACGTTCATAATATTTGTTAAAAATATGTTTAATATAAAAATAAGAATGATTTACGATTTTTATATTTGAGCCATATTTCTTATTATGTACGGTATGTAATAATTTATGGGTACATTGACTCTTTCTTCATTCAATATCCTTGTAACATTTTAGCTATCAGTTTAATATCTCTATTCAAATATTTACAAAGCCTTGTGTTGATATAAAAAACATCTCTCTTTTTAATGGCTTCTCACTGTGTTATACTCTCATCATTTTTTTATCTGATATGTTTAATAAAAACACAGTTCGCTAAAGGGGTAGTGACTGCTTTTTGTAACTATAGTTTCTCTGCATCTAAACCTAGATTCCTGATCATTAATTTGAGCACATGTAAACTCAAAGTAAATAGAACAGCTTTTCAATTCTTGGTAGGACATATGCAGAATCCTGAGTTCACAAGGAAGGATTTGACAGAAAAAAGGGTTTAGAGTTGTAAAAGTCAATACATTTCCTTAAAGGGATATGAAACCTAAACGTTTTCTTTTGTGATTCAGACAGACCATAGCATTTTAAAAAAGTTTCCAATTTACTTTTATTATCAAATTTTCTTCATTCTCATGATATTCTGTGTTGAAGAGATAGCTAGGTAGGCACCTGGAGCACTAGATGGTATGAAATAGCCCTTCCATCTAGTGCTTTTGCAAATGGATAACATTCTTACAAACTTCTGCCATATAGTGTTCCAGAAATTGGCCGGTGTTTTGTCGAAAATAGCTACCTTGTCGAGATTTGCTACCTCGACGTGCACATGCTCACAATTATGTAATTGCACTTCACATATGTTTGAAAGGAATGTGTAGAAATGTGATCATATAATGACCAGCATGTGCAGGTACAGGTAGCAAATATTGACAAGGAAACTGATCTGCTACTTCTATTGTAAGCATTCTTAATCAGACATATATAGGCTGCACCATAATTCCCTTATCTTTACTATCGTTTTTGCCTCCGTCTGGGGGGTTCAAGGGGGTGAAGCTTCCCTTGTAAACCTCATTCCCTGAGGTTCACTTGGGGTGGATGCCAGAGGATCTAGGATTGGCGCAGTGCCCCGCTGATCCTCTGGCATCCACCCTAAGTGAACCTCAGGAAATAAGGTTTAATCAGCTTCTTATCAAGGGAGGAGTACTGAGGGGTTGAATATCCACAGAGCAGTTTCCTCTGATAGGGTTGCACCCTTGTCAGTCCTCTAGCATGCACTGTCGAGTATTCTGGCTAACCTATACTGCCACAGGATTTTTTCACGCCACACTAATATGGTCTGTATTGCAGCAGCTAGGTCTTTAACCTTCCTAACATTAGGGAACACCCCACACAGATCAGTAGCAGCTAGGTCTCCCAGTGCAGGAGCTTCATCTGGAAGCTATAGATGAAAGTTGAGCAGGATCTCCATTGATTGGATTTTAAATTTCATTTCTTTTGTAGTGTGAGAACTGCAACAAGTTGTGACTACTCACCTCGCTGGTAGACTTGGCTTCTACTACTGTTGGGTATTTTAAAGGTCAGGAAATTATATTATAAATACACTTCAGCAGGTAAAATGAATAACTTGGAAAACATCCTCAGTCCTCGAAGGTTAATTGGGGGTCAGAGAATACAATCTCCCATCTGTTCCTTATGCTTTGACCAATCTGTTGTCTATCTGTATTACATTTGGTGGTAAAGGTCATCCTTTTATCACTTATGATTTTCTTATTAATGATTAATAGGTAGTCCTGAGACAGGTTGGCTAATTATGTTAGAGTCTTGTCCAGTAGGCATGACTTGTATTCCTTGTGTTGGAATTTAATGGACATCTCCATAAGTTACCGGTCACATAATGTAGATCTACTCAGCTGCAGGAAGCTGAGCGTCAGGCATCTGTCTTCATATGTTAACGGAGCATGATTTGCAGATGCCAGATTGTTACAGATAGTGACACTGTGTGTGTGTCACCGTCTATAACAATCAACTGCTTGTGCTGGTGGGAGGTGTGGGAGCAGAGGTGGCTCTACCATTAGGCCAAATAGGCAATCACCTAAGGCCTCAATCAGGGCCATAGGAAAATATGCTTTTTTTCTTAGTTCAAACAGGTGTTGGTGGCATAATAGCCCAGCACATTGGCTTCATCCAAGCACAGTCATATAGTCTAATATTCATAAGCGTGAGCAGGGGTGTGCTGGCTCGCATTCACATTGCTGAGAAGCTTTTCACTTACTAGAGCACGCTTCCATAGGCTCCACTGGGAGCCTTGTTCTGATGCCATCAGAGACGGCATCAAAACCTTAGCGCAGCGAAGGAGGTAAGTAGCGCAGTGATGGCAGTTAATTTAAATATATATACAGGTGGCCCTCGGTTTACGCCAGTTCAACTTGTGCCGTTTCAGAATAACAACCTTTTTTTTCAGTCATGTGACTGCTATTGAAAAGCATTGAAAAGCAGTGCACTAATTAAAATAGCCAGTAGGTGGAGCTGTCCGCTTGTGTTGTAGCAAAGTTATGCAACTTAGCAGACTGAAAATAATCTATGTACACAGAGCAGACATTAGCTATCGAGCAGCTTTCAAGCAACAAGATCTAGCAGCCACTTCCCTATTATCTTCCTGTCCAGCTGCTTGAGGTGAGGGTGCCTAACTGCCTATTAATCACTGCAGATTGAAATGCATAGAGTAGGTGCAGACCCAATATTATCTAACATGCTAACAATGCAGATAACTGTTTGCAGAATAATGCAAGTAAAAAAATGTTTTTGTTCATTAAACTTAGTTTGATGATACAGTCTGTTGTCTGAATTTTTAATTAGGTTTATAATGCTGTTTAAAGTCTTCATTTCAAAGCTTTAAAAATAATGTATTAGGTGTTACTTATGACAATTTTGAGAGGGGCCTGGAATCTTACTCCCTCGCCTCCCATTGACTTACATTATAAACTGGGTTTCAATTTATAACGGTTTCAATTTACAACCATTCCTTCTGGAACCTAACCCCGGCATAAACTGAGGGCTACCTGTATATGTATATGCTTATATACATATATATTTATGTGTAAATATCTGTCTATACACATATTAACACATAAATATATATGTATAAAAGTATATATAGTCAAAATAAACATATACTAACAAACACTGCTAATGCCAGAACCTAATGTATCCTCTGACTAGTGAGTAGAAGCCCTCAGCACCGGCAGTGATAATAACGGATAATGGCAGAAGTTGTCAGCATGTCAAAGCAGTGAGCTGAACTCAGTAGCTGAGATTGTAACATGCTGCGGTGGAGATCAGCAGGGGCACATGCAAAGCGTGGCATGAATAGGAAAGCGGAAGTTTGTGAAGCAGCAATCATCGGTATTTAGACAGCCTCAGACTCCCCAACCTTCGGCACTTATTGACTGTTCAGGAAACAGCTACTAGCAGCTTACTGACCGAGCAACCAGTTCCTCACCGATCATCCAGGTCTTAGCAAAGCCTCAATCCCTTGTCCACTCGCCTCTGGGGTCCACACAGCCGTCAACACAAAAGTTTGCCCTCAGTGTATACACACTTCTCTATACTCCAATGCATGATTTTATCCTCAGCACTGCTCACTGCTGCTCCGTAGCCATTTCTGGGCTCCCATTGGATAGTTACCCAAACGTTTCTTCCTTGAATCAATTGGAAATGATTGGTTGCAATCCAGTGTAAAGAAATAAAACAGAGGTGCCTGGATCAGGGAGAAATTTTTTAGAATGCAAAAAAAGTATAACCAGCACCATCTTCAGCAGTTAAAACAAACTCTTTATTGGTCACATTAAAATTTCTTGTACAACAGCCAGAGTGCATCTGACATGTTACAGCTTGGTAGCAATAATCATAGACGTACCTGATTAAAACAAACACCTGTTATTTAAAAACATTGCTGTAAGCCTATTGGATCTATAGAAATACACTTGTAACCTGGACTTACTGTCCCTTTAATGTTGACCACTCCCACTTAATCCCATACATGCATATTTACTGTGCTGTACTATACATACATATAGGAAAAATAAATAAGACAATAACTCTACATCATAAATAAAAAAAAAAATGAAAAATATAAAATTAATTTATACAGACTACAAAGCGTGGATACCAGAGCAGTAGCTATTTATGTTCATTAGGGCATTAGCCCTTAAGGCATATCAGGCAAACCCCAAAACTGTTATATAAAACAAAGGGTTAATAACCTGCCTATTAATCCCTGCAAATTATTTTAAGAACAAAAGAAACATACATATACTCAATGTAATTAGCTCTACCTAAACACACACATTTATGAGTGATACATAAGCCTGATACTCCTGTAGCTTTCAGTGTGTAATACAGCCTTCTATCCCTTTTTGTCTCATATGTGCTGTACTCAGCCTATCAAAATGAACCTATTAAATAAAATGTTGAGAATGGACCCCACCAAAGCTTAGGTGGACTAATAGGATAATAATACTCTGCCAACAAAAAAATAAATAATCTGCCAACAAATAACTAGATGATCTATTTCATCTAGTAGATTTTTTTAGGCTAAGATGAGACATCTCCAGAACCTAGATTGATATAGGTTTTAATAATGGTGTAATTTAACCGGTGAAGAGCCAAAACACTTTGCCCCATTAAGAGTGTATATGGGGATATAAATACAAAAATAGCCTTTCAATCTATTTATGAGCCTAGCTAGCCACGAAATGAGTCATAAATATATATAGACATGAGTAATAGACCACTTATTCAACTGTGAGGGAGAAGTGTTACTCCCAATAATTGATTACATCATAAGCACTGTTGAAGCCCTGAGGGATCCTAGTCCCCAGGGTAAAGATCCAAAAGGCCTCACGTTTGTGTACTAACTTAATTATATTTCCACCTCGTTTGGGGATTTTGGCATTCTCTATAACCATCCATTTAAATGTTGAGTTGTCATTATAGTGGTCTATAATAAAATGTTTTGCTAAGTCAGAGCTGTGTTTGGATCTTTTAAAGTCTGACAGGTGTTGTCTTATCCTCTCTCCTACTTCACGGGTAGTGCACCCTACGTACTGTTTGTTATTGCAGCTACACCAAATGATATAAACTAAATTTTTGCTCCTGAAATTACACTTGCTACCACAGAGTATTTTTAACCTGTAGTAGAGCTCATAAAGCTGGCCTTTCTTTCAAAGTGGCTGCAAGGAATACAGGGACCATATCCACATCTGTACCCCCATTTTCAAGCCATGTACTACCTGTGTTTTTTGTGCGTAGTTCACTAGGTGATAGGAGATATTCCCTATGGTAGCTCCTCTCTGATAGGAGAACCGGCAACCCTGTTCTACTACATTACGTAACTGTTCGTCAGCTGTTAGCATTGGTAAGTGCTTGCGTATGACTTTACACACTTGTTCGTAGTCAGTGGCATATTGAGTGACAAATGTTATAGGTTGTGTTGCCTTTGGTATATGCCTATTTCTCTCAGCATCCTTTAAAAGGATTGTTCTATCCATGCCATCCACTTCTGTTTTTGCTCTCATAATAGTCTCCCTTTTATAACCTCTAGCTAACAGCCTGTTGACTAGATCCTGGCTCTGTATTTCGCAATCAGATTGGTTAAAAAAATTTCACTTATTGCGGATGAACTGACCTCTCGCTATTGCGTAGGGTACCCTTTTTGGGTGGCAACTTCTGCTGTGCAGCAAAGTGTTTCCAGATATAGGCTTCCTATATATGGTTGAGTCAACTAAGTAATATCTGCAATTAATGTCACGTCTAAATAATTAATTTTTGTCTCATCAAATTTAATGGTAAACCTTAGTCCCCACGGATTCATATTCAAATAACAGCTCTTTCTTTTCCTCCTGTCGACACAAAAATAAGATAATCTATAAAACAATGATGTATTTTAATATCCTTATAAAAATAGTTATCCTCTCCATAAATGTTGGTAGCCTCCCATCACCCTATTACCAGATTTGTGTAAGAAGGGGCAAATTTCACCCCCATGGCCTGCCGCTAATATTGAGTCATACTCTTTATACTTAGATTCAAGCTCATATAAATCAAGTTCTATCTGTAAATTCTCTACTGACTATTCTTAGTTGTTCATCCTTCAACTCTATGATCAATTCCATTAACTTGAATGAGCAATCAGACAAGGAATTATTCAATTTCTCAATAAAAAACCTTATCTTCAGTAGTAAAAGTGGGAAATGTTGTAAGTCTTTACCCCCTAGGGATGACTCTTAGATGGATATAGCGTTCCCACATCCACTTATCCCATTTCAGTTTTGTTTCTTTTTTCATGAGTTGTTCCATATTTTTGAATCTATCACCTAGGGGGTTAGCACTTTCACTGAATATTTTTTTCAAAATCTTGTTAAAGCTCTTCAAGATCTGTTATAGAGGTTAGTGAGTAAAACTCAGACTTCTCACTATTAGATAGTTGAGACACAGCAACAAGTTATCAAAACAGAGGAGAATTGCCTGGTATTTCGGGGGTGGACTAACCTTACTTGGCGGGATCAGAATGATATACTACAGGAAAGTTTTCCTCTGTGAAAAGCACACTGGTCTAAAAGAGGCTGCTCCTGTGTAGTAAATCTCCATAGAACTAGCTGATGAGCTGTTGTTCATTCCTGGCAGAGCGCTTCTTTCTTTGTATGCAAATTAAAAGGACCCTAGGGAGGTCTCCCTATGGGTGATGGGGGAAACCAGACGTGGACTCCTTGCCCAGTGTGCTTAGAGGAATGTGGCTGCACCTCACTGACGAGGCCCATAGGAGGCCGAAACGATCCTATTATCCTAATATTATCCTATTAGTCCACCTAAGCTTTAGTAGGGTCCATTTAGTAGGGTCAATTTATTTGCTGCATGTTTTTAAACCAGTGTACTTTTCATGGTGTTCTTTTTTGAATGAATAGAGTCTGTACATCACCTTTACCATTACCTGTTGCGTTGCCTTTTGTAGCTGAGTGCGTTTGGGTTGCTAAGGTTTGAAGGAGTTAGAATCCCCTCGGCAAATATATACAGTATGTATTACATAACGTACCCTACTATTATCTGGATCACTACTAACCTTACATAGAAGGTAGGGCCTTATCTATCTAAAATTGGCCTCTTAATGACCACTAACATTAATATCAGTTGGTACCTGCTTACCCACTAGACCATAACCAGTATGGCATTTTCACCCCCCCCCATCTTTCTCCTATAATAGACGGTATAATTATTGATATAGAGATACATTATACCCTAGATTATCCATGTTTTTTGGTTCTCCAATTATTAAGCTTGACCATTCTAGATTCTGAACCCGAGTGGTCCTTTCATTTACTTCCTCTAGCACTCCCCTTCTTAGTCTTATAAAGTTTTTGGCAGCCCAAAAGTGGATGATAAACTATATTATGGGGAAATTACTTTTTACTAATATCTAAACATATTCCCTAACAAATATCAAAGGTCCATAAGTGACCATCCACATAATTTGTTTTCCTTCCATCCTTAATCTATATGCTTTCCAGGGTCCATGAGTGTCTCTGTGTGACCGGAGGAATTAATTTGACCTAAAATGAGGTTTCAGATACATATGTACAATAGCCTTACTGATGTTTTGAATTTCTAGTTGCTCAGATACTCTTTAGTCATTGTATTACTTATTACCTCATTCAATCAGCCAATCAGATTTTTCCTACCTTTATTCCGATTGGCTGATAGAATCCTATCATCCAATCGGAATTCGAGGGACGCCATCTTGGATGACGTCATTTAAAGGAACCTTCATTCAGACTTAGGACGTCGTTAGAAGAGGATGGATCCGCGTCGGCTGCTTCAAGATGGTCCCGCTCCGCGCCGGATGGAAGAAGATAGAAGATGCTGCCTGGATGAAGATGTCTACCGGTCCGGATGCCCTCTTCTTGCCAGATAGGTGATACCCGGCGTGGTGAAGATAAGGTAGGAAGATCTTCAGGGGCTTAGTGTTAGGTTTTTTAAGGGGGGGTTTGGGTTAGATTAGGGGTATGTGGGTGGTGGGTTGTAATGTTGGGGGGGTATTGTATGTTTTTTTACAGGCAAAAGAGCAGAATTCTTTGGGGCATGCCCCACAAAAGGCCCTTTTAAGGGCTGGTAAGGTAAAAGAGCTGTAAAATATTTATTTTAGAATAGGGAAGGGCATTTTTTTATTTTGGGGGACTTTGTTATTTTTTTAGGGGGCTTAGAGTAGGTGTAATTAGTTTAAAATTCTTGTAATCTTTTTTTATTTTTTGTAATTTAGCGTTTGTTTGTTTTTGTAATTTAGTGTTTGTTTTTTTGTGTAATTTAGTTTAGTTGATTTAATTGTAGATAATTGTAGATAGTTTATTTATTTAATTAATTTATTGATAGTGTAGTGTTAGGTTTAATTGTAACTTAGGTAAGGATTTATTTTACAGGTAATTTTGTAATTATTTTAACTAGGTAGCTATTAAATAGTTATTAAATATTTAATAGCTATTGTACATGGTTAAAATAAATACAAAGTTGCCTGTAAAATAAATATTAATCCTAAAATAGCTACAATATAATTATTATTTATATTGTATCTATATTAGGGTTTATTTTACAGGTAAGTATTTAGCTTTAAATAGGATTAATTTATTTAATAAGAATTATTTTATTTTGTTAGAATAAAATTATATTTAACTTAGGGGGGTGTTAGGGTTAGACTTAGCTTTAGGGGTTAATACATTTATTAGAGTAGCGGCGAGGTCCGGTCGGCAGATTAGGGGTTACTAATTGTAGGTAGGTAGCGGCGACGTTGGGGGGGGGGCAGATTAGGGGGTAATAAATATTATATAGGGGTCGGCGATGTTAGGGGCAGCAGATTAGGGGTACATAGGGATAATGTAGGTTGCGGCGGTGTGCGGTTGGCAGATAAGGGGTTAAAAAAATTTAATAGAGTGGCGGCGATGTGGGGGGGGCCTCGGTTTAGGGGTACATAGGTAGTTTATGGGTGTTAGTGTACTTTAGAGCACAGTAGTTAAGAGCTTTATGAACCGGCGTTAGCCCAGAAAGCTCTTAACTCCTGGCTTTTCTCTGCGGCTGGAGTTTTGTCTTTAGATTTCTAACGCTCACTTCAGCCAAGACTCTAAATACCAGCGTTAGAAAGATCCCATTGAAAAGATAGGATACGCAATTGACGTAAGGGGATCTGCGGTATGGAAAAGTCGCCGCTGGAAAGTGAGCGTTAGACCCTTTCCTGACTGACTCTAAATACCAGCGGGCGGCCAAAACCAGCGTTAGGACCCCTTAACGCTGGTTTTGACGGCTAACGCAGAACTCTAAATCTAGGCGATGGTTTTTTAATGTGCCTTTAACTGTTTTTTTATTGGCCAGTCCTTCATCTTAGATAAAAGGTACAGTATAGTCAAAATTAAAGTTTCATGATTCAGATAGAGCAAGCAATTGTAAACAATGTTCCAATTTACTTCTGTTAGATAAGTATCATTGTTCTCTTGGTATCATTTGTTGAGAAGCATACCTAGGTAGGCTCAAGAGCAGCAATGCACTACTGGGAGTTAGAGTGGTGGCTGCACATATATGCCTCTTGACATTGGCTCCCCGATGTGTTCAGCTCCCAGTAGTGCTTTGCTGCTCCTTCAACATAGGGTTAGGGATGGGTGAATATGCCGAAAGTACAATGTGTTTGGTCGGGTTGATAAGATTGAAAACCCCTTAAAATTTCTTAAACTAATGTTATTTCCAATTTATGAATGTTACTTTAGTTTTCGAATGTTCATAATTCGATTGAATATCCATATTTGAAATTTCGATAACAATAACATTCGATTTACCAAATACTATTCAGAAGCTCAATAGTTCATGTGTTTGGGAATATAGTAAATTGATATATAATAGATACAAATATATTGATTCAAATGTTTCTATTTCTAATATTGTATAATTTGAATATAACATTTAATGAGCGCATTAGAAAAACTATTACATTTAATAAATCTTAAAATACTGTACAAACATTAAAAATTCTAAACGAACTAACAAATCTGTAATTCATTTTATTTTTCAAATGTTGCAAAACATTCACCTATCCCATATTAAATACAGTAGTTGACAATAATATATGTTAAAAATTCTTAACCTCTTCATTTTATTTGTTAAAGATGCAGCTTAGCAAAATAGTGCAGTCTCCTATATCACAACTATGTGTGTGTGTATATATATATATATATATATACACTGTGTGCAGAATTATTAGGCAAATTAGTATTTTGACCACATCATCCTCTTTATGCATGTTGTCTTACTCCAAGCGGTATAGGCTCAAAAGCCTACTACCAATTAAGCATATTAGGTGATGTGCATCTCTGTAATGAGAAGGGGTGTGGTCTAATGACATCAACACCCTATATCAGGTGTGCATAATTATTAGGCAACTTCCTTTCCTTTGGCAAAATGGGTCAAAAGAAGGACTTGACAGGCTCAGAAAAGTCAAAAATAGTGAGATATCTTGCAGAGGGATGCAGCACTCTTAAAATTGCAAAGCTTCTGAAGCGTGATCATCGAACAATCAAGCGTTTCATTCAAAATAGTCAACAGGGTTGCAAGAAGCGTGTGGAAAAACCAAGGCGCAAAATAACTGCCCATGAACTGAGAAAAGTCAAGCGTGCAGCTGCCAAGATGCCACTTGCCACCAGTTTGGCCATATTTCAGAGCTGCAACATCACTGGAGTGCCCAAAAGCACAAGGTGTGCAATACTCAGAGACATGGCCAAGGTAAGAAAGGCTGAAAGACGACCACCACTGAACAAGACACACAAGCTGAAACGTCAAGACTGGGCCAAGAAATATCTCAAGACTGATTTTTCTAAGGTTTTATGGACTGATGAAATGAGTGTGAGTCTTGATGGGCCAGATGGATGGGCCCGTGGCTGGATTGGTAAAGGGAAGAGAGCTCCAGTCCGACTCAGACGCCAGCAAGGTGGAGGTGGAGTACTAATTTGGGCTGGTATCATCAAAGATGAGCTTGTGGGGCCTTTTCGGGTTGAGGATAGAGTCAAGCTCAACTCCCAGTCCTACTGCCAGTTTCTGGAAGACACCTTCTTCAAGCAGTGGTACAGGAAGAAGTCTGCATCCTTCAAGAAAAACATGATTTTCTTGCAGGGAAATGCTCCATCACACGCGTCCAAGTACTCCACAGCGTGGCTGGCAAGAAAGGGTATAAAAGAAGAAAATCTAATGACATGGCCTCCTTGTTTACCTGATCTGAACCCCATTGAGAACCTGTGGTCCATCATCAAATGTGACATTTACAAGGAGGGAAAGCAGTACACCTCTCTGAACAGTGTCTGGGAGGCTGTGGTTGCTGCTGCATGCAATGTTGATGGTGAACAGATCAAAACACTGACAGAATCAATGGATGGCAGGCTTTTGAGTGTCCTTGCAAAGAAAGGTGGCTATATTGGTCACTGATTTGTTTTTGTTTTGTTTTTGAATGTCAGAAATGTATATTTGTGAATGTTGAGATGTTATATTGGTTTCACTAGTAAAAATAAATAATTGAAATGGGTATATATTTGTTTTTTGTTAAGTTGCCTAATAATTATGCACAGTAATAGTCACCTGCACACACAGATATCCCCCTAAAATAGCTATAACTAAAAACAAACTAAAAACTACTTCCAAAACTATTCAGCTTTGATATTAATGAGTTTTTTGGATTCATTGAGAACATGGTTGTTGTTCAATAATAAAATTAATCCTCAAAAATACAACTTGCCTAATAATTCTGCACTCCCTGTATATATATATATATATATATATATATATATATATATATATATATAGCCTCCTTTAAATATCGTAAAAGCCTTATTACTTACTTGTTCTCTGCATTTCCTTTTGGAACCAACTAGAACATTCTATGGCCTAGATTTAGAGTTGGGCGGTAGCCGTCAAAACCAGCGTTAGAGGCTCCTAACGCTGGTTTTTACCGCCCTCTGGTATTTGGAGCCAGTCATTAAAGGGTCTAACGCTCACTTTCCAGCCGCGACTTTTCCATACCGCAGATCCCCTTACGTCAATTGCGTATCCTATCTTTTTCAATGGGATCTTTCTAACTCCGGTATTTAGAGTCGTGGCTGAAGTGAGCGTTAGAAATCTAACGACAAAACTCCAGCCGCAGAAAAAAGTCAGTAGTTAAGAGCTTTCTGGGCTAACGCCGGTTTATAAAGCTCTTAACTACTGTGCTCTAAAGTACACTAACTCCCATAAACTACCTATACACCCCTAAACCGAGGTCCCCCCACATCGCCGCCACTCGATTAAATTTTTTTAGCCCCTAATCTGCCGACCGCCACCTACGTTATACTTATGTACCCCTAATCTGCTGCTCCTAACACCGCCGACCCCTATATTATATTTATTAACCCCTAACCTGCCCCCCACAACGTCACCGCCAGCTACCTACACTTATTAACCCCTAATCTGCCGACCGCAAAGCGCCGCTACCTACGTTATCCTTATGTACCCCTAATCTGCTGCCCCTAACACCGCCGACCCCTATATTATATTTATTAACCCCTAATCTGCCCCCTCAATGTCGCCTCCACCTGCCTACACTTATTAACCCCTAATCTGCCTAGCGGACCGCACCGCTACTATAATAAAGTTATTAACCCCTAATCCGCCTCACTCCCACCTCAATAACCCTATAATAAATAGTATTAACCCCTAATCTACCCTCCCTAACATCGCCGACACCTAACTTCAATTATTAACCCCTAATCTGCCGACCGAATCTCGCCGCTACTGTAATAAATGGATTAACCCCTAAAGCTAAGTCTAACCCTAACCCTAACCCTAACACCCCCCTAAGTTAAATATAATTTAAATCTTAGGTAATAAATTAACTCTTATTAAATAAATTATTCCTATTTAAAGCTAAATACTTACCTGTAAAATAAACCCTAATATAGCTACAATATAAATTATAATTATATTATAGCTATTTTAGAATTTATATTTATTTTACAGGTAACTTTGTATTTATTTTAACCAGGTACAATAGCTATTAAATAGTTAAGAACTATTTAATAGCTAAAATAGTTAAAATAATTACAAAATTACCTGTAAAATAAATCCTAACCTAAGTTACAATTAAACCTAACACTACACTATCAATAAATTAATTAAATAAAATACCTACAATTACCTACAATTAAACCTAACACTACACTATCAATACATTAATTAAATACAATACCTACAAATAACTACAATTAAATAAACTAACTAAAGTACAAAAAATAAAAAAGAACTAAGTTACAAAAAATTAAAAAATATTTACAAACATTAGAAAAATATTACAATTTTAAACTAATTACACCTACTCTAAGCCCCCTAATGAAATTACAAAGCCCCCCAAAATAAAAAAATGCCCTACCCTATTCTAAATTTAAAAAGTTCAAAGCTCTTTTACCTTACCAGCCCTGAACAGGGCCCTTTGCGGGGCATGCCCCAAGAAATTCAGCTCTTTTGCCTGTATAAAAACACATACAATACCCCCCCAACATTACAACCCACCACCCACATACCCCTAATCTAACCCAACCCCCCCTTAAATAAACCTAACACTAAGCCCCTGAAGATCTTCCTACCTTATCTTCACCTCACCGGGTATCACCGATCGGTCCTGGCTCCAAAATCTTCATCCAACCCAAGCGGGGGCTGGCGATCCATAATCCTGCGGCTGAAGAGGTCCAGAAGAGGCTCCAAGGTCTTCATCCTATCCGGGAAGAAGAGGCGATCCAGACCGGCAACCATCTTGATCCAAGCGGCATCTTCTATCTTCATCCAATGAGTAATGGCTCCATCGTGAAGACCTCCAGCGCGGATCAATCTTCTTCCGATGACGTCTAACTGAAGAATGACGGTTCCTTTAAGGGAAGTCATCCAAGATGAACTTGAACTTGATTCTGATTTGCTGATTCCATCAGCCAATCAGAATTTTCCTACCTTAATTCCGATTGGCTGATAGAATACTATCAGCCAATCTGAATTCGAGGGACGCCATCTTGGATGACTTCCCTTAAAGGAACCGTCATTCTTCAGTTGGACGTCGTCGGAAGAAGATTGATCCGCGCTGGAGGTCTTCACGATGGAGCCGTTCCTCATCGGATGAAGATAGAAGATGCCGCTTGGATCAAGATGGTTGCCGGTCTGGATCGCCTCTTCTTCCCGGATAGGATAAAGACCTTGGAGCCTCTTCTGGACCTCTTCAGCCGCAGGATTATGGATCGCCAGCCCCCGCTTGGGTTGGATGAAGATTTTGGAGCCAGGACCGATCGGTGATACCCAGTGAGGTGAAGATAAGGTAGGAAGATCTTCAGGGGCTTAGTGTTAGGTTTATTTAAGGGGGGTTTGGGTTAGATTAGGGGTATGTGGGTGGTGGGTTGTAATGTTGGGGGGGGTATTGTATGTGTTTTTTTACAGGCAAAAGAGCTGAATTTCTTGGGGCATGCCCCTGCAAAGGGCCCTGTTCAGGGCTGGTAAGGTAAAAGAGCTTTGAACTTTTGTAATTTAGAATAGGGTAGGGCATTTTTTTTATTTTGGGGGGCTTTGTAATTTCATTAGCGGGCTTAGAGTAGGTGTAATTAGTTTTAAATTGTTGTAATATTTTTCTAATGTTTGTAAATATTTTTTTATTTTTTGTAACTTAGTTCTTTTTTATTTTTTGTACTTTAGTTAGTTTATTTAATTGTAGTTATTTGTAGGTATTGTATTTAATTAATGTATTGATAGTGTAGTGTTAGGTTTAATTGTAGGTAATTGTAGGTATTTTATTTAATTTATTTATTGATAGTGTAGTGTTAGGTTTAATTGTAACTTAGGTTAGGATTTATTTTACAGGTAATTGTGTAATTATTTTAACTATTTTAGCTATTAAATAGTTCTTAACTATTTAATAGCTATTGTACCTGGTTAAAATAAATACAAAGTTGCCTGGAAAATAAATATTAATCCTAAAATAGCTATAATATAATTATAATTTATATTGTAGCTATATTAGGGTTTATTTTACAGGTAAGTATTTAGCTTTAAATAGGAATAATTTATTTAATAAGAGTTAATTTATTTCGTTAGATTTAAATTATATTTAATTTAGGGGGGTGTTAGGGTTAAAGTTAGACTTAGCTTTAGGGGTTAATAAATTTATTAGAGTAGCGGTGAGCTCCTGTCGGCAGATTAGGGGTTAATACTTGAAGTTAGGTGTCGGCAATGTTAGGGAGGGCAGATTAGGGGTTAATACTATTTATTATAGGGTTATTGAGGCGGGAGTGAGGCGGATTAGGGGTTAATACATTTATTATAGTAGCGCTCAGGTCCGGTCAGCAGATTAGGGGTTAATAAGTGTAGTTAGGTGGAGGCGACTTTGTGGGGGCAGATTAGGGGTTAATAAATATAATATAGGGGTCGGCGATGTTAGGGCAGCAGATTAGGGGTACATAGGGATAATGTAGGTGGCGGGGGTGTACGGAGCGGCAGATTAGGGGTTAAAAATAATATGCAGGTGTCAGCGATAGCGGGGGCGGCAGATTAGGGGTTAATAAGTGTAAGGTTAGGGGTGTTTAGACTCGGGGTACATGTTAGATTGTTAGGTGCAGACGTAGGAAGTGTTTCCACATAGAAAACAATGGGGCTGCGTTAGGAGCTGAACGCGACTTTTTTGCAGGTGTTAGGTTTTTTTTCAGCTCAAACAGCCCCATTGTTTTCTATGGGGATATCGTGCACGAGCACGTTTTTTAAGCTGGCCGCGTCCGTATGCACCGCTGGTATCGAGAGTTGAAGTTGCGGTAAATATGCTATACGCTCCTTTTTTGGAGCCTAACGCAGCCCTTCAGAGAACTCTCAATACCAGCGGTATTTAAAAGGTGCGGCCAGAAAAAAGCCAGCGTAGCTAACGCACCCCTTTGGCCGCAGAACTCTAAATCTAGGCGTATGTGTCTGTCTATCCGTCTACCTGTCTTTCTATCTAAGTGCTCTACCGAGGAACAAAAACATTATAAATAGATTGTTGTATGGCAAGTAACCACGCAGGAACAGCTTCTTATAGCTCAACTGGACTTTTCAAATAGTAGGAACTTTCCATTAGGCCTATCCTGCCTAAAAACACAGGCCAACTGTGATATTTCCAGCAATCTCCCTTTAACAGAGAGACTTGGTAACCTCAGGCATATGTTTTTGTCTTCTCTGCGCCTTGTCAGTAAGTTGCATCTGTTTTTATCTAGTATTATTGACTGAGCTTTTGTTGGCAGAAATATTATTTATTGAGCACTTTCCCCTATACAAAAGACTACAAAACAGATACATCATAACTATTATTACCCAACTTAATGATACTCTATTTATCAACCTCAAAGTAATGAAAGGCCGGCTTGGCTCAGCCAGGATTTGACAATGACCCAGAGGCTTGAACACATTTTGCAGGTGTAGCAGTTGGCTGCTTATCCAACTGAGACTTCTAGGCAAAGAAATACATTTACAAACACAATCTATATATTATATCTGGCCTTAGACATTTAATAAATGAAATAGGGATTAGCAAAATTATCAAAATTCAACTTCTAAAGGTTTAGCAGTCAGTTGGTTAATTTACAGACAAAGAAAAAGACATCTAGGAATCACTTGCTATTGATCCGTTAAAAGTTTAAGTAAATATAACCTTTTGATTAATACATTTACTTAGAGTATAAAATATCACATATTTATAACAATTGGCTCATAGCAATTTTAATCAGTGACTGCTACTATCATTCATAAATACCTGCTCTTTTCTGTCTGTTTTACTGTTTCTCATGGATGACTCAATTTATTAGTAATAATTGCTTTGTATTCATAGAGTAGACATTTAATCACTTTGCTGATCATGTCTTTTTACTTACAACTGGACACCGGTTCTCTAAGCAGATCCCATATTTTGGATTTTGTTTTTTCTAAACTAATGCTCTGGTCTAGGACAAAATATAGAGTTTTACACAATAGAAGTGTTTAATGTCCTTTAAAAGAACCCTTTTTATCAGCATAACATTTTCACAGAGCTATCAAGTCACACAGTATTTGAGGTCTGTTGTCAGGATCATACTCTGGATCAGTAAAATCAATTAAATTAAAGGTACACACGTCAAAATTATACTTTCATGATTCAGATAGTGTGCAATTTGAAACAATTCCAGTTTACTGCCATTTCCAAAATGTGCACAATCTTTTATATGCATTCTTTCTGATGCACCAGCACCTAAGCTTGTAGCTGATAGCTTGTACATGGTGCAGAAGGAAGAAATATGGGACTAACTGAAATCTGTCAGAAAAAAAAAATCAACTACTCATTTGAACTTCAGACTATGAGGTAGATTTATCATGCAGCGTATGCTGCTGTTTCCGTGCAAGTCTCATAACATGAGGTGGCGGACTGCAATTATCCCGATCGGATATGATTGTGATGATTGACACCCCCTGCAAGCAGCCGATTGGCCGTGAATGTGCAGGGGGCGGCATTGCACAAGATTTTCACAAGGGGTAAAAAAAACAGGTGAGGGGAGCTGTGTGTATTTCAATACATATATATGTGTGTAATCGTGACCTATAGATGAGCTTCTCGTGTTAATTTTTGATTTTTCTGCAATATATATTGCACTAAGAAATGGGTGAACAAATAGGTGAAAAATAATGGAGGTATGACTACAAGAGGTTAAAAAACAGAATATTTAATTGTTGCAATAAAAAACACAATATTTGACTGGATTATAAGTTCTGACTTGATTAAGTTAGTGGTAAAGAGCTCTATTACCTTGAGGAAAATAGTATAGTTAAAATGACATTACATTCATACTATAGTATTCAAAGCATTTGATAAGAACAAAAATAAAGGTAAAAATAATTATTGTGGAAGGTGGAAATAAATGTTCATCTGATGATGTGCATGTATCTTTTGATGTGACTTTAAGTGGAAAAGTAATTACTCACAGTTTGCATGAAAAATTTTCCAAGGTGTCTGATTGGTTGGAACAGACAAGCCTTTATGTGAATAAGATAATATATTCCGCTGTGATTTTGACTAAAATTCTTTAAAACTTGTAGATCAAGATTGTAGATGAGGATAACAAATACTTGATGGTAAAGATGCTGAAACTGTTTACCTATACTGGGTTTGCAGGAGTTTCAGATCAACTGGTAATTACAAAGAAATTTTCTTGACAGTTGCTGGAGCTGTTTACCTTTTTCAAGGTTTGCTGGAGCTTCAGGTATGGTTAGTGGGTTTTTCTTATTCAGTCCTAGGTAGTCTTAGATGCAGACTTGAGTTGTTGGAGTGCACACTAGGGGCAAATCTACGCGTTTCAGCCTGAGCCTTTATAAAGATCTTGATAAAGGCTCAGGCCAAAACGCGTAGATTTGCCCCTAGTGTGCACTCCAACAACTCAAGTCTGCATCTAAGACTACCTAGGACTGAATAAGAAAAACCCACTAACCATACCTGAAGCTCCAGCAAACCTTGAAAAAGGTAAACAGCTCCAGCAACTGTCAAGAAAATTTCTTTGTAATTACCAGTTGATCTGAAACTCCTGCAAACCACTTTAAGGTAAACAGTTTCACTATAGATCAACTACCAGCAACTGAAACTCCAGCAAACCCTGGGAGGGTATATAGTTTCAGCAACAACAGACGCCTACAAAAAGAATTGTTCAAACGGTTCTAAACAACAATACAGAGAACACCCCACGCAACTAGACAACTAGAAACTCCAGCAAACCAATACAAGGTAAACAGTTTCTATAACCAAGTTATACCAACAACTGAAACTCCTGCAAACCCAGTATAGGTAAACAGTTTCAGCATCTTTACCATCAAGTATTTGTTATCCTCATCTACAATCTTGATCTACAAGTTTTAAAGAATTTTAGTCAAAATCACAGCGGAATATATTATCTTATTCACATAAAGGCTTGTCTGTTCCAACCAATCAGACACCTTGGAAAATTTTTCATGCAAACTGTGAGTAATTACTTTTCCACTTAAAGTCACATCAAAAGATACATGCAAATCATCAGATGAACATTTATTTCCACCTTCCACGATAATTATTTTTACCTTTATTTTTGTTCTTATCAAATTCTTTGAATACTATAGTATGAATGTAATGTCATTTTAACTTTAAGAAATTTTAACTATACTATTTTCCTCAAGGTAATAGAGCTCTTAAGGGAGTTAAAGGTTCAATGTCGTGCGGGTGCGGCAACTAACTTACATCCTAAATGTACCATAAATAAAGACAAGACAACAATATGGAGGTTAAGACCATATAGGTCAATTTTATTAACACGAGGCACTCCTTGACTGATTTAATTTAAAGCATCAAGGCCTTCTCCAAACTTTAAAGTTTTCATTTACCCAGTACGGTAAATGACTATAATTCAAACTTAACTTTACTTAAACAGTTGAGCGGCAATGACTAAACCTAAATAACCCATATGAAGCGGGAAGCAGCCCCCCAGGCAAACGGAGACAAAGCGGAGCCCGGCTACAACGCGGTACCAGATAGAAGGTTACATACTCGAGCTGTTCGGCCCTCCGCAACCCAGGAGGCGCTTTCCCCAAACACGCGCCTGGGTACGTCACACCCCCTGCAATGGCCGTCACTCCTCCCCGCTTTCTATCTGCCGCCCGGGATGCTACCGCCCGCCTTTAGGGTGTAACAACGCTCAAACCTTATGGAACCCTCAGCCCATCCAGTCGAACACCAAGACGACACTGGGGGGAGCGGAAAAAATATTAAACGCCCTGGCCTTACCCAAAGACGATAGGTTGACTAACCCTGTCCGGCCCCAGGGAGACTAAACCTAACTATTTACAATTACCTAATTGCCGCGGGAGAAAAAAGGGGGCTGGGTGGGAGAAGATTCCAGATGTTCCTGACAGAAAGAGGGCCTCAAACTCCCAGAATCCCCTTCTTATCTGTGAGTAAAACCCCTCCCTTAGATCTGCAACACTGTTGCAATCTAACCTACAGCTCCACACACACTCCTCCTCCCTGCAACCTTAACCCTTAAGACGCTCCAGGCTGATCAGGGCCCTGCACTTACATAAGGGAGTTAAAGGTTCAATGTCGTGCGGTGCGGCAACTAACTTACATCCTAAATGTACCATAAATAAAGACAAGACAACAATATGGAGGTTAAGACCATATAGGTCAATTTTATTAACACGAGGCACTCCTTGACTGATTTAATTTAAAGCATCAAGGCCTTCTCCAAACTTTAAAGTTTTCATTTACCCAGTATGGTAAATGACTATAATTCAAACTTAACTTTACTTAAACAGTTGAGCGGCAATGACTAAACCTAAATAACCCATATGAAGGGGGAAGCAGCCCCCCAGGCAAACGGAGACAAAGCGGAGCCCGGCTACAACGCGGTACCAGATAGAAGGTTACATACTCAAGCTGTTCGGCCCTCCGCAACCCAGGAGGCGCTTTCCCCAAGCACGCGCCTGGGTACGTCACACCCCCTGCAATGGCTGTCACTCCTCCCCGCTTTCTATCTGCCGCCCGGGATGCTACCGCCCGCCACAAGAATACATAGAAACATAGAAACATAGATATTGACGGCAGATAAGAGCCATAGGCCCAGCAAGTCTGCCCGACCTTACCTAACAGTATAAACTTATCTAGTTCGTAGGATAGCCCTATGCTTGTCCCATGCATTTTTAAAGTCCCCCACAGTGTTTGTTGCTACTACCTCTTGAGGAAGTTTATTCCATAAATCAATCACTCTTTCTGTAAAGAAGTGCTTCCTCAAATTACTTCTGAATCTACTACCCTTTAGCTTGAGCTTGAGCTCATGACCTCATCAACCTATTCTTGCCGCCAACCCTAACTGCAGGAAACACTACATTTAGTTACCTATTTCTAAATTACTGATCCTAAGACCTTAGCTATATTGGAAATGAACCTATCTAGCCCTACCTCTGTCAAATGAACCCCGTCCTTTCGATACAGGCTCTTATCTCCGGCCGAGATGTTGGAGTGCCTCACAACAAAACCTCCTAATTCCAAAACAACCTTGCCTATATCCCTATTCAACTTCTTGCGGACCCCAAATGCTGCCTTGTGACTCTCCATGTGCCTCCAATGCAATCTCGGAATGACACAGGACCACCCCACTTTCAGCCCTGGCAACCAGGCGTGTAGCCACCTAATGTCCGCCCCCATGATACTGATCAACTCAAGGGTAGGCAATGCTCCTAGGTCATTGCCCCCAAGATGTAGAACCACGATGTCTGGACGACCCCACCTCCGGTGAGCCTCCTGGATAAGCCCTGGAAATTCCTGCCAGCATAGCCCTCTGCGCCCTAGCCATCTGACGGACGCCCGGGAGGGGTGAAAGCCGAGGCGGCTCCCATCCGGGACTGCTAAAGCCCTTAACGATGCCCAATGAACAAAGGAGTGGCCGACTATCCAGATCTTTTTTGGGGCCCTGCCCCTACCTGAAAAGACACAACAATACGTTAACCACCAGCAAGGACCCCCACAATTCCCGTCCCTGCGGCCACCCCCTTACTGACTCATTGGGAAGGGTCCCCCAGAGGCCTTACGTATGTCTTATAGCGCTGCGACTGCCACCTCCCCAGAGCCTTGATCCTATCTGCAGACCACCCCAATGCTGCGGCCGAGGTTGCCGCCCCCACTCTAAATGAATGGGGGGCTATACGTGCCGGATCCAACCCTGCCCTCGCTGCCGCCTTCGCTAGCACCGTTCTGAACTGAAATTTCGTTAACCCCAGCCCGTTCTGATGCATCAAGAAAGGGCCACCACCCACCGGGCGGCGCACCGCGAACTCAGATAACAGCGCAACCGGGCATGCCCTGCAGTCGCCCAACTGTGGGAGATGCAGCCACACTCCTTTCCCGTCCTGATCGGTTTTAGATCTGGGGATAAACAACAATACCGACCCCTCTGATAACCTCACATGCTGCCACTGAACCCCCGCCTGTGGTGCCTTACCTGATGGGGAAACCAGCTCCCCCACCCTCAAAGCCCCGTGAAAGGCCAGCGCAAATGCTGCGCGAAACAGTGACACCTCGTATGGATCCCTGCATACGTCAATTAGCGCCTGCAGCAACATGAGAAGGCGAGACAGAGTGATGGGTTCCCTCTTGTCCCTCCTTATTAATTCTCCCCGGCCCCAACCACGGACCGATTGTCTCACCAAGAAGGTCCCCGTCCAATCTTTCAGCTGGAAAAACTTACTAAAAAAGGATATAGCTGCCAGCTTCCCCTGCACGAGCGATTTCCTAATTGCCCGCTGGCGCAAGGAAACCAACCACTCTAACAGAGTTACCTGCGATGCCTGAGAGCATGACAGCTGCTTGAACCTGCAGAATGATTGCCACTCGTTCCAATGCCTCAGATACGTCCTCCATGTCTCTGGTGCCAGTGAGGCCTGGACTAGCGGGAGAACAGATTCCCATGGAACCCGAGCTGCCAGAGATAAGAAGGACAAGGCGTGCCATGAGGAGATGCTCTAGGAGCCACCTTCCTAAATATCTCCCATTTCCCCCTAGACAATGTATCTGCCATCACATTCTTTATGCCCGGCACGTGCTTAGCAGTGAAGCTAATGTTATACTGCAAGCAGCGCAACACTAGTTGCCGTAGCAGCCTAACAACTCCTGGTGAAGTGGCCGATAAACGATTTATCGAATACACTACACTCTGATTATCGCACCAAAAGACCACCGCCCGGTTGGACAACCGAGTAGCCCACAGCTCAATCGCCACGATGATAGGGAAGAGCTCCAGGAAACACAGGTTCCTGGTCAGCCCAGCTTGGACCCATTCCCCTGGCCAAGCTTTGGCGCTCCAGTCCGCCCCCAGCATCGCCCCGTACCCCCCGGAACCTGCTGCATCTGTAAACAGGTGTAGCGACTGATTGGATTCAGGCGGTCTCTGCCAAATACATATGCCATTGAATTTGTCAAGGAACAGTTCCCACACCTGAAGATCCTTCTTCATCTCCTCCGAGATGTGGATTCTTGCGGACTGCGGTTTGGAGCCCCCCCAAACCTGCTTCCAACCGCCGGTTGAAAACATGGCCCATGGGAATGACCCTCCCCACAAAGTTCAACAAGCCCAAAAGGGCCTGCAATTCCTTCACAGAGATAGAACGTGCCCGCATAGTCCTTTGGAATACTGCTTCTAACCTTTCCAACTTGTCCGCAGGCAATCGACAACGCTCCGCTATAGAGTCTATTTCGATTCCCAGGAAAGTCAACCGCGTGCACGGGCCTTCTGACTTGTCAGATGCCAGAGGTATGCCAAAGGCACCCATGAGATGCACCATGCCGCGCATTAGTTCCCCGCACTGCGTAGAATTTGGCGCCCCCACCAGCAGAAAATCGTCCAAATAATGGGCGATGTTGCCTGAACCAATGTATTGGGATACCGCCCAATGGAGGAATGAACTAAATGCCTCGAAATAGGCGCATGAAATCGAGTAACCCATAGGGAGGCATTTGTCTACGTAGTAATCCCCCCGAAGCGGCACCCCATTAGTCGAAACGACTCTGGGTTGATAGGAAGGAGCCTGAAAGCTGACTCTATGTCCAGCTTTGCCGTCAGCGCTCCCACCCCTGCCCTCCGGACAATGGCCACCGCCGAGTCAAACGATTGATATTGAACCGAGCACAGCTCTGGTGGAATGGCATCGTTCACTGACCTCCCTTTCGGATATGAAAGGTGTTGAATCAAGCGAAATTTTCCCTTTTCCCTTTTCGGGACTACCCCTAACGGGGATACAACCAAACCCTCAATAGGCGGCTGCGGGAAAGGGCCCGCCATGCGCCCCAGGTGGACCTCTTTATCCAACTTCTCCTTTACCACCTCAGGAAGCTGGTCAGCTGATTTTAAATTGCGATGAACCCCCGAACCTTCCACCCAGCCCCCCCACCGGGATAAGGAAACCCACCTTTAGACCAGACAGCAGCAAGCCTGCCACTGCCCGGTTCGGATACCTCGCAAGCCATGGTTCAAGGGCGCCCACCCTCACTGGGGTGGCCGCTCTTTCCAGTTGAGGCAGGCTTGCCTCCCCCATGCTCTCCAGCCTGGTCACGCTTTTTAGAGCACTCGGCACCCGGGTGCTGCCCCCCGCAGTATCGGCAGACATGCCGAAAGGAACACGCACTCCCTCTGTCGCACGCCTTTTCTTGATACTTCCAACACTCCCATCCCTTTCTACGGGCCCTAAGTCCCGACCGAAAGGGCTGGTTGCTTGCTGCCGGGGGAGGTGATGGCGTCACCTCCGGCCCAAGCTTGGACCATAAGGACATCTCAATAGCTCCAAATGATAGGGAAGGGTTCGCCGCCATTTTCCTTCGATACCCCATGTCATAGTCCCTCCATGCTCCTTCCTTATGGCATTTGTAAACCCTTTCTATCGTATTCTGATATTTCAGGATATCCGCCCCTTGGTCAGGCCATCTCGCCAAGTAGCAGGAGGCCAGCACGCGAAAGCAGCTCACCCATTCCTCGTAAGAGTCAGGTCTCTTGAGCTTCTTTGGCCCTGTCCCATCCTCGGCCCTCTCCTTCTGCTTCTGAGCCTCCGCTGACAGCTCAAAAATGTTCACATACTTCCTAGCCTGTATTTTTTTCACCATCTTCGATTTGAGATGCTCAAATAGGGAATGCATGGTTAAAGAAAATGAGTCTCCCTCAAGCGCTGACTTTCGCTTATTACCCTGCAACACTAAACCGCCACCCTGCGGAACGGTGGCCGACACCACCAAGCCTTCGCTAGCGTTCACAGCTATGCCGCTTGCGCCCTTACTTATCCCTATCTGACACTAATGTCCTAAGCATCCTGTACATCCTCTTCTCCCCTTTTTTATGAAAACCCAAGGCCCCCTGACTTTCTGAGCTAGACCCTGGCGAACTAGAGTCACTGTCATCCTGCGACCCAGCCCCCCCAGATAGCTCACCCTCCACAGGCTGCAGCTGCCCCGCCGACGATGCTCCTGCCCCGACCACTGGGACCTGTCCCGCTGCCGGCACCACCGCTCCACCAACACTGGATTGAAGCCGCTCCTGAGTGTCCATCTGGGGAAACAAAGATAAGAGAGGAGTACCAGCCACCGGAGGGAAGGAGGGACCACGCACACCACACTCATACACAGGCTGTTGCGCAGAAGGCGCACCCATCTGCCCCCAGACTGATTCTGCTGCACAAACCCCCTGTTAGCAGTGTCCCCTGGCCCCCACATGTATTCATCATGATCTGTAACAGAAACTTCAGGCCTTTGAAAAGACTGATCAATATTAAATCTCCTGGGCCTAGTTCCTGGGCTTTGCAGATGTAAAATACTGTCCCCAGGGCTCATTGTGCTGTCCCCCCTCCCCTCCCCCAGATAGATAGTCTGCAAGGACCCACTCCTCATGCGCCCTCCCACCTGATGCCTTTCTAACACCACCATCCTCCCCCCCCTCCCCCTGGCCGGCACCCCTCTCCTACCTTGAGGAGATAGGGATGCGGAGAGAGCGCTTCTCTTGGCTCCTCTCCGGGCCAGGCTGATACCTCCTCTGGCCAGGCCCCGACCGGAAGTCCCGCCCGCCGTGTGACCGGAAGTGGGCAGGGCCGGGACCGGGACCAGAATGGAGGGCGCCGCCGCATCTGCGGCAGATGTAAGTATCAGGTTGCCCCCGACCACTGGGCCACGCTGGGGACAAGGAGGGCCAGGAGGGCCGGGTGTCCCAACAGGAATGAGCGGTGAGGTGGCAGAAATTGGCGCGGCCTGCGCGATAGGCCCACGATCCAGCCCACTGCCGCATGCGCGTGCCACAGCATGGGGGCCCACTTGAAAAGGGCCGGGTAGGCCCACTTGAAGCAGCGGTGTGGCAGTAGGAGATGGCGCAGCACGCGGGGTAGGCCCGCGATCGGGCCCACTACCGCATGCGCACGCCGCGGCCTGGGGGCAAATTGAAGGCTGATCAGCCACAGGGTCCACCCCGGGCCCATCCGCTACCACAGCATGATCGGATGCGGCCCTGGGTGTCCCCTGAATCGGCAGTGTGGCGGTAGATTCTGGCGCCATCTGCGGGGTAGGCCGCAAATCAGGCCCACCCTCACAGACGAGCACCACGCTTTGCGACCCCCCCAGGGGCAATCTGGCCCCATCCACGTGCAGTAAGGGGGTAACAGGGGGCCTAACTGGTCCGGTACTCGATTCGGGCACGGGGGCCCGACTAGGCCCCGTGCCGGACGCGAGACCAGATCCGTTAAATACCGGGCCCAAAACAGCAGTGAGGGACTGCACCAGGGACCAGATGGCCTCCAGCTGTCCCTCCTGCAAGCCCAAAACCGCTGCTGCCTGACCTGAACCCGAGGGGCCTGCTCCACAAACCCCAGGTGCGTCCCTAGAAGTACTAGGCCCAAATGAAGGGCCCGGGCCTAACCTAACTAAACCTGACCCCCCAGCCTCCTCTAATTGCCTGCCCCCTAATCCACTCCCCCCTGCCTGGGAAACTCCCACCTTCCTAACACTAGTGGGTAAATGGGCCTGGAGGGAACGATGGCCTAGCCTCAGAGATGAGGCCTGGGGGAAGGGGGAACAATATCCTGATCACTTATCTCTTTTTCTCTATCCACAGGTGTCCTTCTCCCAGAAGATGAAGCCTCATCCCTGAACCGCAATGGAGGAAGCGAAGACCTGCGAGACCTGTCCATGATGACAAAGAAATTCTCTCAGCTAACTGCAGCAGAAGATTCCAGATGTTCCTGACAGAAAGAGGGCCTCAAACTCCCAGAATCCCCTTCTTATCTGTGAGTAAAACCCCTCCCTTAGATCTGCAACACTGTTGCAATCTAACCTACAGCTCCACACACACTCCTCCTCCCTACAACCTTAACCCTTAAGACGCTCCAGGCTGATCAGGGCCCTGCACTTACATTACCACTAACTTAATCAAGTCAGAACTTATAATCCAGTCAAATATTGTTTTTTTTATTGCAACAATTAAATATTCTGTTTTTTAACCTCTTGTAGTCATACCTCCATTATTTTTCACCTATTTGTTCACCCATTTCTTAGTGCAATATATATTGCAGAAAAATAAAAAATTAACACGAGAAGCTCATCTATAGGTCACGATTACACACATATATATGTATTGAAATACACACAGCTCCCCTCACCTGTTTTTTTTACCCCATCGATCCCTCACAGTTGTTTGAAGGAACAACTGTATATTAGGGTTGAGCTGTCTCAATCCAATAGGTGCACTCACTCTTAATTGTTTTTCACTAACAAGCATTTCACAAGAAATGCTTGTGCAATGTTAAATGCAGACAGTGGGCTCCCGCAATGTAAGAAGCAGCGGTCATTAGACCGCTGCTTCCTACACCCTACGCCACCTCTTAGGTGGCGAAGCAAAATCTCAGAGAGCACGCTCGCTCTCGGTGATTGACAGCCCCTTCAGTCGCGTGATTGGTCGTGCAATTGAAGGGGCGGGCATTACACACTCCGATGAGTGTGTAATGATACATACGGGCAAGCGGATCAACAGATCCGCTGCCCGTGTGTAGCAGAGGCGGGCGGACAGCTTCACGAGTTAAGAAGCTGTCCGCCCGCCGTTTAGTACATGGCACCCACAGTACGCTGTCAGCTTTTATCAAAGTTGGGCGGACATGATCCGCTACAGCGAATCATGTCCTCCCGACATTTGATAAATCTACCCTAAAGCACTGTCTTGCAATGTCTTTTTATTATGCATCTGTTGAGTATGCAGTTCTACTGTATTTAACCCCTTCACTACCCTTAATTTTTGTTAAAAACTTGCCCAAAGTACCGGAGAAGTAGACAACCCATTTTGGTATATTTCATGCCTCCATTTTGCCGCCAAATGCGATCATATAAAAAAAAATTGTTAACTTTTTCACAAACTTTGGATTTCTCACTGAAATTATTTACATACTGCTTTTGCAATCATAACACAAATAGTTGTAAAAGCTTCTCTCGGATTCACTTTGTTCAGAAATAGCAGACATATATGGCTTTTCCATTGTTTATTGGTAATTAGAAGGCTGCTAATTACAGCTGTGCACAACACTTCTGAAATTCTCAGCAGTAAAGGATAATTACTATTTCAATTAATAAATTATTTGTTTTTGTGTATTTAAATACATTGAGGCCTAGTTATCAAGCCGTCAACCTCAAATACGCTGGAATTCCGCAGCGTATTTGTGGCGAGGCTGATTCGCCTTAGTTATCAAAGGCTAGAGATCGGCAAAAGTAGAATTTTGTGACGTAAACTTCGATCCGCCGGACTCAGTCCGACACAGATCGATTCTTACGTCACTCCAGATGTTCCGCACACAAGTGCGGCACAATCTGACTACTTTTGCTAGTTATCAAAAAACTAGCAGGTACGCTCAGCACTTTTACGGCCCAGCGTACCTGGTTTTCAAACCGCCACCCTGGAGGCGGCGGATCCCATAGGAATCAATGGGAGTCTGACCATAGCGAAAGTACAAGTTCGCTGCTGCCAGACATCCCATTCATTCCTATGGGAGCTGTCTACACCTAACACCCTAACATGTACCCCGAGTCTAAACACCACTAATCTGTCCCCCCCTACACCGCCGCAACTAAATAAAATGATTAACCCCTAAACCGCCGCTCACGGAGCCCACCGCAAGCTACTCTATACATATTAACCCCTAAACCGCCGCTCCCGGAGCCCACCGCCACCTACATTATACCTAGTAACCCCTTATCCTGCCCCCTATACCGCCGCCCTCTATAATAAAGTTATTAACCCCTATCCTGCCGATTCCGCACCTTGCCGCAAATAAATAAATAGTTTAACCCCTAAACCGCCGCTCCCTGACCCTGCCGCAATCTATATTAAATTTATTAACCCCTAATCTGCCCCCCCTACACCGTCGCCACCTATAATACATTTATTAACCCCTATCCTGCCCCCCACTACACCGCCGCCACTGTAATAAAATTATTAACCCCTAAACCTAAGTCTAACACTAACCCTAACACCCCCCTAACTTAAATATTAATTAAATAAATCTAAATAATATTTCTATTATGAACTAAATTAATCCTATTTAAAACTAAATACTTACCTTTAAAATAAACCCTAATATAGCTACAATATAAATACTAATTATATTGTAGCTATCTTAGGATTTATTTTTATTTTACAGGTAACTTTCAATTTATTTTAACTAGGTACAATAGCTATTAAATAGTTATTAACTATTTAATAGCTTACCTAGCTAAAATAAAGAGAAATGTACCTGTAAACTAAAAACTAACCTAAGTTACAATTACATCTAACACTACACTATACTTTAATAAATTATTCCTATTTAAAACTAAATACTTACCTGTAAAATAAACCCTAAGATAGCTACAATATAATTAATAATTACATTGTAGCTATCTTAGGATTTATATTTATTTTACAGGTAACTTTGTATTTATTTTAGCTAGTTAGAATAGTTATTAAATAGTTATTAACTATTTAATAACTATCTAGCTAAAAGAAATACAAAATTACCTGTAAAATAAATCCTAACCTAAGTTACAATTAAACCTAACACTACACTATCATTAAATTAATTAAATAAATTAACTACAAATAACTACAATTAAATACAATTACATAAACTAACTAAAGTACAAAAAATAAAAAAAGCTAAGTTACAAAAAATAAAAAAAAATAAGTTACAAACATTTAAAAAAATATTTCAACAATTTTAAGCTACTTACACCTAATCTAAGCCCCCTAATAAAATAACAAACCCCCCCAAAATAAAAAAAATGCCCTACCCTATTCTACATTAAAAAAGTTCAAAGCTCTTTTACCTTACCAGTCCTTAAAAGGGCCTTTTGTGGGGGCATGCCCCAAAGAATTCAGCTCTTTTGCCTGTAAAAGAAAAATACAACCCCCCCCAACATTAAAACCCACCACCCACATACCCCTAATCTAACCCAAACCCCCCTTAAAATAACCTAACACTAATCCCCTGAAGATCATCCTACCTTGAGTCGTCTTCACTCAACCGAGCAGCGATGGAACTGAAGAGGACATCCGGAGCGGCAGAAGTGATCATCCAAGGGGCGCTGAAGAAATCTTCCATCCGATGAAGTGATCCTCCAAGCGGCGCTGAAGAAATCTTCCATCCAGGCGAGGTCATCTTCCAAGAGGCGCTGAGGAAGTCTTCTTCCAAGCCGGGTCTTGAATCTTTATCCCGCCGACGCGGAACAGCCTTCTTTCCCAATGGACTACCGACGAATGAAGGCTCCTTTAAGGGACGTCATCCAAGATGGCGTCCCTTCAATTCCGATTGGCTGATAGGATTCTATCAGCCAATCGGAATTAAGGTAGGAAAAATCTGATTGGCTGATTGAATCAGCCAATCAGATTCAAGTTCAATCCGATTGGCTGATCCAGTCAGCCAATCAGATTGAGCTCGCATTCTATTGGCTGATCGGAACAGCGAATAGAATGCGAGCTCAATCTGATTGGCTGACTGGATCAGCCAATCGGATTGAACTTGAATCTGATTGGCTGATTCAATCAGCCAATCAGATTTTTCCTACCTTAATTCCGATTGGCTGATAGAATCCTATCAGCCAATCGGAATTGAAGGGACGCCATCTTGGATGACGTCCCTTAAAGGAGCCTTAATTCGTCGGTAGTCCGTCGGGAAAGAAGGATGTTCCGCGTCGGCGGGATGAAGATTCAAGACCCGGCTTGGAAGATGACCTCGCCCGGATAGAAGACTTCTTCAGCGCCTCTTGGAAGATGACCTCGCCCGGATGAAAGATTTCTTCAGCGCCGCTTGGAGGATCACTTCATTGGATGGAAGATTTCTTCAGCGCCCCTTGGATGATAACTTCTGGCGCTCCGGATGTCCTCTTCGGTTCCATCGCTGCTCGGTTGAGTGAAGACGACTCAAGGTAGGATGATCTTCAGGGATTAGTGTTAGGTTATTTTAAGGGGGGTTTGGGTTAGATTAGGGGTATGTGGGTGGTGGGTTTTAATGTTGGGTCGGGGGTTGTATTTTTCTTTTACAGGCAAAAGAGCTGAATTCTTTGGGGCATGCCCCCACAAAAGGCCCTTTTAAGGGCTGGTAAGGTAAAAGAGCTTTGAACTTTTTTAATGTAGAATAGGGTAGGGCATTTTTTTATTTTGGGGGGCTTTGTTATTTTATTAGGGGGCTTAGATTAGGTGTAAGTAGCTTAAAATTGTTGTAATATTTTTTTAAATGTTTGTAATTTATTTTTTTTATTTTTTGTAACTTAGCTTTTTTTATTTTTTGTACTTTAGTTAGTTTATATAATTGTATTTAATTGTAGTTATTTGTAGTTAATTTATTTAATTAATGTAATGATAGTGTAGTGTTAGGTTTAATTGTAACTTAGGTTAGGATTTATTTTACAGGTAATTTTGTATTTCTTTTAGCTAGGTAGTTATTAAATAGTTAATAACTATTTAATAACTATTCTAACTAACTAAAATAAATACAAAGTTACCTGTAAAATAAATATAAATCCTAAGATAGCTACAATGTAATTATTAATTATATTGTAGCTATCTTAGGGTTTATTTTACAGGTAAGTATTTAGTTTTAAATAGGAATAATTTATTAAAGTATAGTGTAGTGTTAGGTGTAATTGTAACTTAGGTTAGTTTTTAGTTTACAGGTACATTTCTCTTTATTTTAGCTAGGTAAGCTATTAAATAGTTAATAACTATTTAATAGCTATTGTACCTAGTTAAAATAAATTGAAAGATGCCTGTAAAATAAAAATAAATCCTAAAATAGCTACAATATAATTATTATTTATATTGTAGCTATATTAGGGTTTATTTTATAGGTAAGTATTTAGTTTTAAATAGGATTAACTTAGTTAATATTTAAGTTAGGGGGGTGTTAGGGTTAGTGTTAGACTTAGGTTTAGGGGTTAATAATTTTATTATAGGTGGCGACGGTGTAGGGGGGGCAGGATAGGGGTTAATAAATTTAATATAGGTTGCGGCGGGTTCAGGGAGCGGCGGTTTAGGGGTTAAACTATTTATTTGCGGCAAGGTGCGGGATCAGCAGGATAGGGGTTAATAACTTTATTATAGAGGGCGACGGTATAGGGGGGGCAGGATAGGGGTTGCTAGGTATAATGTAGGTGGCAGCGGTGTCCGGGAGTGGCGGTTTAGGGGTTAATACATTTATAAAACTTGCGGCGGGGTCTAGGAGCGGCGGTTTAGGGGTTAGTAACTTTATTTAGTTGCGGGGGGCTCCGGGGGCGCCGGTATAGGGGGTAGAACAGTGTAGTTTAGTGTGAGTGCTTAGTGACAGGCTAGCAAGAAAGCTGTAAAAAAGCCGAAGAGCAGCGAGATCGGATGAGTGTTAACTCTCACAGTCCGCTGCTCATTGCCCCGTACTTGGTGCGCGGCTTTTTGACAGCTTTACTTGATAACTTAGGCAAATTTTTTCAGGTCCGCGGCGGCGATGTGAGGCGAGCTTAGGCGGGCGTATTGGGCCGGCGAAGGCAGGAAAGTTGACACGTTGATAACTACCCCCCATTGAATCATATATTAATGCTGAATGAGGTATTTTGGGCCAGATTAATAAGTGTAACGTTATTTAATGCTCCCGGTCGAGCATTAACTGTGCTAGACGTAAGCTTTTTTGCGTGTGTCGGGTTGGACACATAAGTAAAGTTTTCACTCCTGTGCTAACAGGATGCGCTTAAAAAGCTGATAACATATTCTACCATAGAAGTCACTTATTCTCATGTGAGCTAAACTGACATGAAAATGTGAATATTTCACATTCCAATGTTCTTCAAATAAAGTAATTTGTTCTATTTATTCATAAATACATATTTTTACATATATCTGATGGCATTTTGGTACAATATTTATGGTACAAGAAATATCTATATCTATATATATATATATATATATATTTTTTTTTTTATTTTTTTTTATATATATATATATATATATATATATACATGGTTATATATATATATATATATATATATATATATATATATATATATATATGAATATATATTTATAAATACTTAGAACATATCTTGCTATGTGCAGAATATTGCATAAATATGTTTTTCCATGTTTTATCTACTTGACTGCAAAGGGCTCTAATGCACTGAAAACCTCTGAGTTACATTGTTTCCAATGCAGCAAAGAATTATGGGTAATATATGCATATTCACAATGACGCATCTTTTTACTTCAAGTCTGCTTTTCAGCAGATTCCCTTTACGCCAAAGCATCGCTGTTCATACAGCTTATACGCTTAGCTAGGGTTAGTGCAGTGATTGTTGTATATATATATATATATATATATCTCAAAAAAACAGTAGGAAATATAAGATAAGATAAGAAGTCAGAAAAAAAGGATTCCATAGCCAGCACTATCCTATTCTAATATAATCTATACTAGGAAAGTATGGCACCAAGGAGACAGGGGAAACCAGGCGCACAGCAATGATTCACACATGCACACATCCAATTACAAAACAAAACTCTTTATTGATCACCTACATATAGATTAAAAAGGCATACTGGTAATACCCTGAATGCATTTAGAATATAAAATGGTATAAAAGAGACCTATGGCCATAGGGGGAAACTATATGTCTATATACTTATAACATCACAAAATTAATAGATATATCATGTCACTTATGACATTTCTGCATGATAATAACGGTATAAAGGATACAGACAAGGATATAAGAGACAGGTTTGATAATGTCCTGTAGTTATATATAGCTGTCATCAGACAATGCAATTAGCAGCATGACATAAACAGTTAGGTTAAATGTGGTCATTAATGGATTCAGACAATGCATATAGATAGCTGTTAGTACATATAAAGATTGCATATGTATACTCATTAATGAATCAAGTCAGTCCAGGCATCCTTGCATGCAGCAATTTGCAATATTGCCCTGTTGTTTATAGGTTGAAATAAGGCAATATAGGATATAAGCAGTTCATGCAAATGTTGTTGTTAGGTAAATAGCTGCAGACAAAGCCATATGTTAGTTAAAGCAGTTCATGCATATGTCATTCAGCTCCCTCAGGGCACAATCCTGTAGTCACAAATAGCTGTAAGTTGTTAGAAAGCAGTTTATGCAAATGCGGTCATTAGTACAAATATAGCATTTCGTATGCAGGTTCACAATCATCGGTATTTAGGGATAATCCTACTGAAAGATATACTTCCATCTAAGGGTCCCATATACACTCTCACCACCTCCGGGGCTATGTGATACCACTTCGTTATGCTTCTGCGTGACCTCCGTTGCAGTAATCGTCACTTTCCAAACCGCTTTAGTGTTACAGCTGTCTCCGTTTTCCCTTTCCAGGGCCTGGTCAAGGCACAACAGATCCTCTGTTAACTCGGGCAAGCAACCCCGAGTAGTGTTTGAAACAAGTTACACGTGTTTCGCTGCCAGGAAGTTCCGGTGCGGCTTCTTCATGACATAACAGTGCTGCTGAAAATTACTTCCTCCCGGAAATTTATACCCATTGTATGGGAGACCTGGGTAATTTTTCTCCTCCCTCAAAAAAGAATCTGTCTCTACCATCCTAATGCTATATCAGGGTAAAAGTCACATCAATATATTTACCATAAGATGTTTATTTACTACCTATATATCACACTTTATACTAATGTGTATTTTACCTAAATGCAGTGAACAACAAATACATTAGCCTGTTTATTATTCAATTCCTAAAAAAAAAAGGGAAAAGTGATGTTAAAACATGGAATATGGGCATATGTGAAATCACTTAACATGAAATATACCTTTATAAAAATACCTATAACTGTTCACAAACCAGATATGTTGTGCAACGGTATCTGAAGTTTATTATAATTCATAGATACATTATTATATACAATGACTGACACCACCAATCAGTTGAGTCAAGCTCTGAAATTTATATTCATAACTATTTTGGGAGAAAAGGGGGCATAATTAATTTCCTCATTCAGGCCTCCTGGGGGCAAGATGTGTTCATATAGAAAATCCATTTACACTCAGATTGCAATAATCTTTGGTCCAGATCTCCACCTCTATTTTGTAAGTCTATTAGTTCTAACCCTCTGACTTTAAATGTGGATACAGAACTGTTGTGATATTTGTAGAAATGCTTAGCTACGCTGCTATCATCTAAGTTTTTGTTTTTTAGATCTCTCTTGTGCTCTTTGATCCTCTCATGGAGTTCTCTATAGGTTTTCCCAATATAGGAAACCGGACAAGAACAAGAGATCATGTATATTACACCTTCACTCCTGCAAGTGATATGTCCTTTTATTGAGTGTTTCCTGTTGTAATAATCATAAACAGTATCTCCTTTTTGCAAATTTTTGCATATGCTGCACTTCCCACACACAAAGTTGCCATTCTTTTGTTTATAGTCTGATAGCCAATTACCCTTTGGTTTGTTGTATTTAAAGTGGCTGTGTACTACTTTATCCCGTAAGTTGGGAGCTTTTTTTGGGGTCATGGTAGGTCTCTCTCCCACTATTTCTTTAATTACAGGATCTGTGTGTAACACATCCCAGTATTTAGAAAAAATGGCTTTAATATCTTGCCATTTGTTATTATAAGTGGAGATGAACCTAACTACTTCCTTGTTGTTACCATTTTGCTGTCGGTTTGTATATAGGGTTTCATCCCTAGTTTTTTTGCTTAGCTTTAAAATAGCTTCTTTTCAGCAATTTTTTTGGAGTACCCCTCTTTCTAGTAGCCTGTTTTTTAAATCATCAGCATGATGTTTCTATAGTTCTTCTGTCGAACAATTTCTTTTGCACCTAAGGTATTGGCCATATGGTATTCCCTTTTTTACTGTTTCTATGTGGTGGCTATCTGCTTTTAGTATTGGTGTTTGCAGCTGTCTCCTTTCTGTATATTTGGGTTTGCAAGGTACCATTTACTGCAGTTAATATTCAAGTCATACGGCTAGATTTAGAGTTGGGCGGTAGCCGTCAAAACCAGCGTTAGAGGCTCCTAACGCTGGTGTTTGGGCTACCGCCGGTATTTAGAGTAAGTCAGGAAAGGGTCTAACGCTCACTTTCCAGCCGCAACTTTTCCATACCGCAGATCCCCTTACGTCAATTGCGTATCCTATCTTTTCAATGGGATCTTTCTAACGCCGGTATTTAGAGTCGTGGCTGAAGTGAGCGTTAGAAATCTGACGACAAAAACTCCAGCCGCAGAAAAAAGTCAGTAGTTAAGAGCTTTCTGGGCTAACGCCGGTTTATAAAGCTCTTAACTACTGTGCTCTAAAGTACACTAACACCCATAAACTACCTGCGTACCCCTAAACCGAGGTCCCCCCCACATCGCCGCCACTATTATTTTAATTTTTTAAACCCCTAATCTTCCGCTTCGTACACTGCCGCCAACTACGTTATCCCTATGTACCCCTAATCTGCTGCCCCTAACACCGCCGACCCCTATATTATATTTATTAACCCCTTAATCTGCCACCCCCGCTATCGCTGGACCCCTGCATATTATTATTAACCCTAATCTGCCGCTCCGTACACCACCGCCACCTACTTTATAGCTATGTACCCCTAATCTGCTGCCCCTAACACCGCCGACCCCTATATTATATTTATTAACCCCTAATCTGCCCCCCTCAACGTCGCCTCCACCTGCCTACACTTATAACCCCTAATCTGCCGAGCGGACCGCACCGCTACTATAATAAAGTTATTAACCCCTAATCTGCCTCACTCCCGCCTCAATAACACTATAATAAATAGTATTAACCCCTAATCTGCCCTCCCTAACATCGCCGACACCTAACTTCAATTATTAACCCCTAATCTGCCGACCGAATCTCGCCGCTACTGTAATAAATGGATTAACCCCTAAAGCTAAGTCTAACCCTAACACTAACACCCCCCTAAATTAAATATAATTTAAATCTAACGAAAATAAATTAACTCTTATTAAATAAATTATTCCTATTTAAAGCTAAATACTTACCTGTAAAATAAACCCTAATATAGCTACAATATAAATTATAATTATATTATAGCTATTTTAGGATTTATATTTATTTTACAGGTAACTTTGTATTTATTTTAACCAGGTACAATAGCTTATTAAATAGTTAAGAACTATTTAATAGCTAAAATAGTTAAAATAATTACAAAATTACCTGTAAATTAAATCCTAACCTAAGTTACAATTAAAACCTAACACTACACTATCATAAATAAATTAAATAAAATACCTCCAATTACCTCCAATTAAACCTAACACTACACTATCAATACATTAATTAAATACAATATCTACAAATAACTACAATGAAATAAACTAACTAAAGTACAAAAAATAAAAAAGAACTAAGTTACAAAAAATAAAAAAATATTTACAAACATAAGAAAAATATTACAACAATTTTAAACTAATTACACCTACTCTAAGCCCCCTAATAAAATAACAAAGACCCCCAAAATAAAAAAATGCCCTACCCTATTCTAAATTATAAAAGTTCAAAGCTCTTTTACCTTACCAGCCCTTAAAAGGACCTTTTGTGGGGGCATGCCCCAAAGAATTCAGCTCTTTTGCCTGTAAAAATAACATACAATACCCCCCCCAACATTACAACCCACCACCCACATACCCCTAATCTAACCCAACCCCCCTAAATAAAACCTATCACTAAGCCCCTGAAGATCTTCCTTACTTATCTTCACCTCGCCGGTTATCACCGATCGGTCCTGGCTCCAAAATCTTCATCCAACCCAAGCGGGGGCTGGCGATCCATAATCCTGCGGCTGAAGAGGTCCAGAAGAGGCT
>NW_026512655.1:0-73167 GCF_027579735.1 Bombina bombina
CGGTGTTAGGGGCAGCAGATTAGGGGTACATAGGGATAACGTAGGTTGCGGCGGTGTACGGAGCGGCAGATTAGGGGTTAAAAATAATATGCAGGGGTCAGCGATAGCGGGGTCGGCAGATTAGGGGTTAATAAGTGTAAGGTTAGGGGTGTTTAGACTCGGGGTAAATGTTAGGGTGTTAGGTGCAGACTTAGGAAGTGTTTCCCCATAGGAAACAATGGGGCTGCGTTAGGAGCTGAACGCTGCTTTTTTGCAGGTGTTGGGTTTTTTTCAGCTCAAACTGCCCCATTGTTTCCTATGGGGGAATCGTGCACAAGCACGTTTTTTAAGCTGGCCGCGTCCGTAAGCACCGCTGGTATTTAGAGTTGAAGTGGCGGTAAATTATGCTATACGCTCCCTTTTTGGAGCCTAACGCAGCCCTTCAGAGAACTCTAAATACCAGCGGTATTTAAAAGGTGCGGGGGGAAAAATACACGCATAGCTAATGCACCCCGCAGAACTCTAAATCTAGCCGCTAATGAATACGGTCTATTTCCTTGTTAACACATAGATATACAAATGTATACACATAATAATGTTTGATAAATACGATACAATGTATGGAGTTGCATCTAACAAAAATAGTAGCACATCTATATAAATAAACATATAGTAGTGCTACTTACAAAAGAATCATTGGGTTATGTCATATATCAAAACACCTAGTCACATGATTTAAAGTAATTTGTATGTCCCTCTTGAAATAAAACTGCTCATCAAACAGTTAAGAAAGTAACACAAATGTTAAGGTCGTGTCCCTTTAATGAAAAGGTGTTGTGAAAAGAAAAGTAGGCAGGGCCTATAGGCTTAAATAAGCAAGCACAGGTGATGAGAAAGCAAGCCCTGACGAAGCCCCAATTCAGATTGAGAGCAGGGGTGAAACGAACATGTCGATGGCCAAAAGTCTTCATGAGAGGACTTGTAACGATACTAATCATGATGCAAGCATAAAGGATCTGAGGAGATATTGATGACGTCACACACAGGGCGTTCTATGGCTGACCGCATCCAACCTTGTCCAGATGAAAATGTACCAAAAGACCAATAATCGGCTTCAGGTGAGCGTTTGTTGCAGAGCTGTATGTTCAAACAGCGTGGAAACCGCTGTCAGCAGCATAACGGATGAGTCATTGGGGAGCAGTGACGATATAAGGCAGCTCCGGTGGAGGTAATATGTGCACTTACAGTGACTTGCCCTAGGATTGATCTTATGTGGATAACCTTTTCAGAACTATGGGAAAGTAATTGGTAAAGTGACCTTATTCAAAAGGAGGAGCCTATAGACCTTAAGTGTGGTGGTTACCGCGGTCAGCAGGCATAAAAATCACTAAGTCAGCTTTTCTCAAAATTCCTATGACAATTCAACTAACATGAGGTGCACCTCTATTTGATTATAAGTGGGACTACCTTTGATGAAAAAGGATGCTTATAAAATTAAAATAATGAGCATGTAATATGTTTTGAAATATAAGATTTCACTCCTCTTAAAGCAATAGTCACGTTTTATTTGCAACATGGCAGAATTGTTATGTATCAAAATGTGCACACTTTTTAAGGGTATTATTCTTGCAAATAGCAAGTTGGATACACTATAATGTTTTATGGTTTAGAGGGTAAACATTTATCATGTGAAAATCACTATTTTGTATATTGCACTGTGATGAGTTGTAGTAACCTCGGTCAGAGGATAATTTGCAACAGGTGGATGGCTACCAGCAATATAATGGAAATTAAAAGCACTATTTTTCAAATATAAAGAGTGCTGAATTCCCTTACTTTTGGATATAAAGAAGATTATCTTTTCAATCCGTTTCTCTCTTTTCTGTTTAATTTCATATATATACTGTATATATATATATATATATAGTTGCAGAAAAAAATGATGCACTCACAGGATTTTCACAAACAAGTGTCAAATTTATTGGATGACGTTTCCGATCAAAATCAGATCTTTCATCAGATCAAAAAAGTGCACAATGTACAACCACAGCACAATATATAGTGTATCAAATAAGTGCATAGGACACAAACATACCCCCTTCCCTTCCAAAAAAGCACCAACTGTTACAGTGGAACCTATCAATGCATTCCAGTGAACCGGAAGTGTCTTCTGACGTCACTTCCGGTTTTGTTGTTATCCATTAATAAACATTTATACAAGTTTGTATTCATCTAAATACTACACTGTACCCTTGTGTGTATAATAATAATGGCATAACAGACCTGTAGCCCTTAGGCTCTTTTCAAAAAATGGGTTACCATGGTAACCAAGTAACACCAACACTCACACTGTTGCATACAAAATCAGTAATACATACAAATTGTGTTATCTCATATTGTGTTAGAACACCCTAAGGTGTTAACCTATAACTGCATAGGTTTGAAAAAAAAGCCCCTTACTCCAGGCTACTAAATTACACACCCCTCACAAAATATTCATGCCTAGTGGCACAATTAAAGAAACAGGCATGTTAATTAATTTCCTGTATAAGTATTGTCTCATTACCTCATGAGCAAATACTAGCATTGCATTAAAATCATAATAAGACAATCATACAAATAAGCATAAAACTAAAAATAAACATAAAAAACAACAAAGATGGATATTAGACTTTGCATATCTAAGTATGCCAGTAAAAAAATGATTTACAGGGGGCGGAGCTAGCCTGTGAACAGAACGGACACGTTTTCTCAGAGCTCCCACTCATATTTATATTATACTTATTTTCACTGAGAACCCAGGTGAGATAAGATCAGATACTTCTCTTGGATATTGCCTACAAGAAAATGAAGCTTTAGGAACAACCAAGTTGAGTGATTTTACTGAGTGGGAGCTGCGACGCCTAACTCCTATATGAAGCGGCCCTGATCCTGGGAAGCATTGAACTTTCATCACTGTCCTGTGACTCTTCCCCTAGTGGATCTGGACAATAAACCGGAGCTCTGGTACATAAGCCACAGGCAAACGCATAGAAATCTCATATCAATCTGGAGCGAACGGCCATTTCTGACCTGCATGTATGTGCGCTTCTAACCTAAAGTGCCTGAACATAGTGAACTACAACTTCTGATACCAAGATCAGGGCTGCAGAACCCCAACTATCTACATTGAATTCAATAATTGGGTCATAGTACTTTACTCTGATGGAACACACGGGTGAACCTTCCTACATGCTTCATAAGACTACGTAACGCTCGGGAGTCCATTGACAGATGGGAAAGTCTAATCCTTCAACGCATAGACGAATCCTTTGACGACCTTAAGCCTTATTAATGTCTGGGGAAAACGCAATCCTATTGCCACAAAACATACCAGCTACACCAAGCCAAGGAGATTTTAAAGACCTGCCAGTAGCCGCAAATGCCTCCTCCATGAGTGCAGGAGCTCAGGACAACTGCCGGGAGCCATTGTGTACAGTTCCTGACCTGCCCTGCATTAGGAGCCTGGAGCCCTACATCTGAGATGGTTCTTTTCAGGTCACCAGAGGCCTCAGGCAGTTTGGCCATTCCACTTAGAGATGTAAGAGTCTGCAAGAGTAAACCCACAGCCCCCAAACTTGAGGTCAGTAGCAGAAGCCTTAAGAAATGGTCACTGGAGTTTTTTTTACCTACCTAGAGATATTGAGAGACTGCTCAGCTTCCAAGCAGAGGGCACGGTCCCCTCGTTACTATCTTCACTGCGGGTAACAAGGCAGTGTATAGGACCTGTGACCATTGCCACCTTATTTACTCTAGAAATACATACGTCCGGCATTGGTTAAAAACTGACTTTATGTTCCTTTTGAAAATTGTCTATGTTTATATGACGCTTAGTGATCACAAGAGCTAGAAGCTTATATGTAGATCTGAATGTTTTCCTCTCCTAACCATTACTGTTTCCTATGTAATTTTTTATATTCCCCTCCCCTGAAGGGATCTGTAAACCCCCCAACATTATATATGTGCTGACAGATGAATTGGTGTACCCCACTTATACGCCTCTTAAAGTTCCTCCTGTTTACATGACCCCCTAAAGACTATAGGACCCAGAAAGATAACAAGTTTGCATCTGCATGGGACATATAACATTGACACTTGTTTGTGAAAATCCTGTGAGTGCATCATTTTTTGCTGCAACTACTGATTCCAATGCTGCACCCAGGTGGCTGACCCAGGAGGGAGGATTAGTTTTTTCATAGCTTTTCTATATAATATATATATATATATCAGTGATGTGCAGTCACTAGAGGCAGGCGAGGCAGGGCTTCACCTCTCATATTGGCAAAAATATATTTTATTTATTGGCTTTAAAAAAAAAACAAATAATATTGCAATTTTTTTTTACAGCATTTTTTTTTTCCACAGCTACATGTTGTGCAATGGAGAGGCACAAGCAGGTCTGCCCTCCATTATACAACATGCTGCGCCACCTACTGGATGAAAGTGGTTAAGATCATTGCATGGCACATAACTGCTTATTTGAGGCAGGCCTCTTTGGGGCTGAACCAATCCAGTGAGAGAGTCAGTCAGGGGGAACTTAGGTTTGGGGCTGGATGTTAAACCATATAAAACAAAACAAAAAAACGGAAAAAAACTAGTTTCATTTATTTTGTTGCTGCCCTGTTCAGCTGTCAGCTTTGATTCAATAAAAAAGAGAGTTCTGTACTCCCCCTCCAAGTGCAGTGGAATGTTCCACTGTCACTTCCTTACAGAGCAGGAAGAGATGCAGACTTGCAGAGAGCAGTGTTTTAGCCACATTTTAGTGAAGTAAGTTCTGCAACCTTAGATTTTGCTGAAAGGGATTCTGTTAGTGAAAATGATAATTTAATTAATTTGGTTTAGTGTTTTTGTTTTTTTACTCTATTACAGCAGTTTAAGGATCGTTTTTGTATTTTGTTTACTCAAACTTTACACTCACTACCTAAGCAGCTTGCCTCTGTACTGCACACAAGTTTATAACCTCACTCTCTTTCTGAGCTCTCTGTAGCTCTGCAACTGTGTATTCTCACTACATTTTCTTACTCTTATGCTGTTTGTATGGATGAGTTGTTATTTCACAAGAGTAAGCTAGACCAAAAGCATGGTAATAGTAAAATGAAACCAAGCAGTTTAGAATGAATTATTGCAAATATCTCCATTGCTCCTGTATCATTTAAACCAGGGATCCTTAGGTGTATGTTGGACAACCCTGATGTAGACAACAAATAATAATTTATTAATGCTCCCATTCATATGTTCTGTTCTGTTTCAGATATTTAAAATAGACTATTGTAGACTATTAGCATTTGATAGTCACTTAAAATATTACTTAAAGCATTCAGTGGTGGCCTCCCCCATTTCAGTGTTCCCTCTCCCCCATCTGTCTCTCTCTCTCTCCCCCTCTCTCTCTTCTCTCTCTCTCCCCTCTGTGTCTCTCTCTCCCCTCTGGGTGTCTCTCTCCTCTCCCCTTCTGTTGTGTCTCTCTCTCCCCTCTGTGTGGCTCTCTCTCTCCCCTCTGTGTCTCTCTCTCTCCCTCTGTCTCTCTCTTCCCTCTGTCCTCTCTCTACTCTCTTTCTCTTCCTCCCCCCTCTGTCTCTCTCTCCCCTCTGTCTCCCTCTCCCCTCTGTCTCTCTCTCCTCTGTTCTCTTTCTCCCCTCTGTTCTCTTCTCTCTCCCTCGCCCCCCTCTGTCTCTCTCATCTCTCTCCCCTCTGTCTCTCTCTATCTCTCGCCCCCCCGTTCCTGTCCCTCTGCCTCTCCTCTCTGTCTCCTCCCCTCTGTGTTCTCCCCCTCTGTCTCTCTGTCTCTCTCTCTTTCTGTCTCTCGTCCTCTCTATCCATCTCTCTTTCTCTAACCCGGTCTGTCTCTCTCTCCTCCCACTCTCCTATGTCTCTCCTTATGTGTCGTTCTCCCCCATGGTCTCTTTCTCTCTCTGTCTCTCTTCCTCCCCCTCTGACTATCTCATCTCTTATGTGTCTCTCTAGACCCTCTGTGTGTTTTCTCTCTTCTTTCTCTCTAACCCTCTGTCTCTCTCTCCACTCCCCTCTCTCCACCCCCGTCTCTCTCCTCCCTTTCTCCCCCCTCCCTCTCCCCCGAGTGCTTTTCTGTGTTTCTGTCTACCTTTTATTTATTTAATTAATTAATTGTGTGCCATCTGAGGGAGGTGGCTTTATTTAAAGGGGTGGGGTCCAAGCGCCCCACCATCTTTAAATTTCACCAGCTGCCACTGGATCAAGACATTTTCTATATTTACTGAATAATGTAGGAATCTATAAGCATAATTTGCAGCATTAAAGTAAAAAGTATGTTTTTAAACATATTTTAATGGGCCTCGGGATTCTAGATCTCATAATCAGAGCAAGCATTTTGTTATCTGGGCAAGAGTTTCTGTTACAATCCTTTAGATTAAAATCAGATGTTTACTAAGTTGACCAGTTTTTCCAAGACACCATGTAAAGGGGACATGAAACCCATATGTTTCTTTCATGATTTAGAAAGAGCATGCAATTTTTAAATAACTTTCCAATTTACATCTAATATCTAATTTTCTTCATTCTTTTGATAGCCTTTGTTGAAAATCATATCTAGAATATGCTCAGTAGCTGCTGTTTGGTGGCTGCACATGAGATATCTCATGCGATTGGCTCACCCATGTGCATTGCTATTTCTTCAACAAAGGATATCTAAAGAATGAAGGCGTATCCTAGCCACTGCCTCACCAGCCTCTGATGTCACTGCACGTCACTGATATATATATATAATACAGTATATATATAATATATATATATATATATATATATACACTCCAATAATCCTCCAGACCCCACACACTGTAGTACTGTAGGAAGGGAGGCACCCACTGGTCTTTTCAAAATGCAGAGCTTTATTGTGACGTTTCAGGGTAATAAGCCCTCTCCTCAGAAATGAATATATATATAAATAAAAAGAGAGAAATGTTCAAATCTGGGAAAAGAACAACAGCATAATGGCTTGTTCTATGGCTAGTTACCACCCAAGGAGCAGCCTCTTCTTGCTCAACCATATGCCTTTTACAGAGAAGAACTTACCTGTAGTACATCTGTCTGATCCTGACTAAACAGTGCAGTCCAGTCCCGAAATATCAGACAATCCCTATCTGAACAGGAGAAACACCAAAACCCCAGAAGTACGTTTCGGCCTAGTGCAGGCCTCATCAGTGAGGTGCAGTCAATCCCTCTAGGCACACTGAGCAATGGGTCCACATCTGGCTTCCCACATCATCCTTAGTGAGACTTCCCTCAGGGTCATAATCTGCATAAATAAAAAGAGAGAAGCGCTCAACCTGAGAACGAACAATAGCATAATAGCTTGTTCTATGGCTAATTACCACCCAAGAAGCAGCCTCTTTTGCTCAACATGTGCCTTTCACAGAGAAGAACGTACCTGTAGTACATCTGTCTGATCCTGACTACCCGAAATACCAGGCAATCCCTCTCTGAATGAGAGAAATGGCAAAACCCCAGGGTGATGCGGGAAACCAGACATGGCTGCACCTCAGTGATAAGGCCCCTCACTAGCCTGATACATACGTCTGTGGTTTTGCTGTTTCTCTCGTTCAGAGAGGGATTGCCTGGTATTTATGGACTGCACTGTTTAGTCAGAGTCAGACTGATATACTAAAGGAAAGTTCTTCTCTGTGAAAGGCACATGTTGAGCAAAAAGAGGCTGCTCTTAGGGGGGGGGGGGGGTAACTAGCCATAGAACAAGCTATTGTGCTATTGTTTGTTCTCAGGTTGAGAGCTTCTCTCTTTGTATTTATGAATATATATATGTGTGTGTGTTAATTTGTATATATGTTTTTATATATATATACTATGTGCAGAATTATGTAAATTAACCTAGAGACACCTGTAAAAAAATTAGGCATTTTAATGATTTAAACTCAAATACTTTACTTTCTATTACCTTTCTCAACATGCCCTTCTGCTCATCAGTTTTTTTATAAGCAAGTCATGGGCGATCTATCAAATCACAATGTCCCTGATCGCACAATTGAACTAAATGTAGCGCGCTCCCATGCTAGGTAAAGCAGCCAACAGCTTTACCCAGTATGGGAGCTCGGTACATTTAGTTCAACAGCTCAATCGCTTCCATTTTCAATGTTTCTTCATTCTCTTGGAATCTTTTGATGAAAATCAGGGACATATTTTTAGGAGCAGGCCCATTTCTATAGCACTATATGGCAGCGGTTTTGCAAGAATGTTATCCATTTGCAAGAGCACAAGATAGCTGCACTATTCCCTGACATTTAGTGCTTCAGATGCCTACCTAGGTTTGGGTTTCCCTTCAACATAGAATATCATAGGAACTAAGCAAATTTCATAATAGAAGCAAATTGGAAACTGCTTTAAAATGGCATGTTCTGTCTGAATCACAAAATATTTTTTTTTAAATACAGTAGAACTGAATAATTGACAAATACATGATACAAGTTAGTCCACTTTTCTATCCCTCTGTATAATTTGCATACTCTATCTGAACCATGACATTTTAACTTTAGTGACCCTATCATAAATAATTGCAATGCATTATACCATGTGGATGCAAAACTTGACTTCTATTGAGGAATATGGATAAAGTATAATTTAGCACCATGTTTGGTGCCTGGAATCCACACTTCTCATTTCCCTTCTTTTCAAGCTATTAAAGAACCCAATTCTTTTATTTTGTGATTCAGATAGAGCATGGAATTTTAAGCAACTTTCTAATTTACTAATTTATTTCAAAAAGCAGGAATATAAGCTTACGAGCCAGCCCAATTTATGGTTCAGAACCCTGGATAGTGCTTGCTGATTGGTGGCTATATGTAGCTACCAATCAGCAATCGCTACCCAGGTTCTGAACCAAAGATGGGCCGGCTCTTAAAGGGACATTATAGACTCATTTTTTTATTGCATAAATGTTTTGTAGATGATCTATTTATATAGCCCATAAAGTTGTTGTTTTTTTTAAATGTATAGTTTTGCTTATTTTTAAATAACATTGCTCTGATTTTCAGACTCCTAACCAATCCCCAAAGTTTTATGAGAATACCGTCAGCTACATTTTCCAGCTTGCTCCTGTTTGTGTAAAGGGTCTTTTCATATGCAAAAGAAGGGGGAGGGGGGAGTGTCTTATTTCCCACTTGCAGTGGGCTTTCCAGCCACCTTTTCAACAGAGCTAAACTGAGAGATTCTAAGTAAGTTTTTAAACAGTTTTATACTGGATTTTTATATCAGTATCTGTGCATCTTATTCTTTATAGTAGTGTCTATTACATGCAGTTATATGAAAATGAGTGTATACTGTCCCTTTAAGCTTACATCCTTGCTTTTCAAATAAATATACCAAGAGAATGAGGCAAAATTGATAATAGGAGTAATTTAGAAAGTTGCTTAAATTGTATGCTCTATCTGAATCATGTAAGAAAAAAATTTGGGTCAGACACTGACATTTTTTTTATTTAATTTCACAAAGTAAGGTTTTAATAATTGAAAAAAACAAAGTGAGATTTAAATTTGGTTATTTGTATTGATTCAGGGAATGAACAGCTAGAATGTATTCCATTTGTAATAACAGATTTTTGTCTGGCAGTGGCCAGCTATAATCTGTTTTGGGCAAATCTGAATATGCTGTGCAGAAACCACATCAACTTTATGGGAATAGAAAATGCTGCTCATTATCATATGTAATCTTAATATTAATTTATATGTGGGAAATGAGAGGGACCAGAGGGAGAATCACAAGGGAGGAGAGAGGGGAGATAAATTAATTTATAATAGAAGAGGTCTCCAACCACAAAACTAAACTGGAACTTTAAAAAAACATTTGGTAGACAAATTATCTGAGTGATAACAATTTGTGTACTAGCAGCTAAGAATCAGCACTAGCACCAGATTGGAGTAACTTAATTCATGTGTAAATGTAATTAATTCCACAATGCAGTCTATGAATTTGTAATTTGTAACATAGCACGGCCTTCTATCTGTGTCTAAGGGTCAGAGGTCACTTTATTGTCCAGTGTACAGTATAATGAAATAGGCAATGCAAGCTATCCCCTGGGATCCCTTTCTATTTACTGATGTTGCCATATTAGCAACAGGAGCAGGGCTCATCCCGTCTCCCTAGCAACCGTATTTAGTGGGGGAAGCCTCCTCAGGCAGGGGAATTCAATAGCTCTGCCTTTGCCGAGCTCCTATTCGCCTACAGTCTCAGATCACTAGCGCTGATTGGCTAAGACGCGCTACGAGGGGACAGCCAGGATTTCAATTCTACGGGGGTGTGGGTGTCATCTTGGTTTGGGACAGACCGTGTGAAACAGGTGACAGCTGCTCGGACGCCTCAGGTGCCTGGAATTCACAGGTCAGTGCATACAGCAGGCACATATCCCAACCCCAAGAGCTTACAGTCTATTCTAATGCAGAGGTATGTTAACCCAAAATCTACCCATTTGTGGTAGCCTGCAGTGATATGAAAGGGTAACAATCAATGGAATTTATGAAGGGGGGGGGGGGTTGGGGGGGGGAAGAGCTTGGATGTTTATAATGTTATTAACGCCTTGACTGCCAAAGAGGACGATAACGCATATGAGTCGGCTCTGGCAATTGAGGGGTTACAATACTATGCGTTTTCCCGTTCACTACCTTGTGTTTAAAATATGTGCATTTGGTAGAACGATCTCGTTCTTGTGCAAACAACTGACAATCTAATTCTTGTATGGCCCTTTGTGTGGGGAAAAAAAGTGAAGCAAATGTAAGAGTGGCTATGGAAGCGGATGAAAATAATTTTAATAGAAACATTTTAACCCTTTAAGCAGGGACAATATGCATTTATATATTAAACATACAATATATTACATAAATAGAGTCATTACTAGAGTATCTGCCTATGTCACATGAATTCCAGAAGTGTAGCAATGGTGTCTCCCTGTAAACAACTAAATAAAAAAGAATGACCACTGCTTTAACATAATAGAGGGGGGGTTAACCATTGTAGCAACTGCAGCTGTCTGCCTACACTTGTTCATGCTTATAATATATTGGGAAATGGGCTGTTTCATGACCCCAGGCTATATGTGCTTGTCCACATCTGGATAGACTTGTATTTATGGTTTGTGGTGTTGAACAGCACATGCTGCATGATATTTAGTGAAAAAATAAGAAAAAATATATTAAAGGGATAGAATGGTTAACATTGAAATGTGTATTGTTGCATTTCTATTTTAAATACAAGCATTTTTGCAATATACTTCTATTATCTTCTATATAAAATTGAAACACCCACACACATTTCAATTGGAATCTTTGTATCCATTTAAAATGCTAACAGGCTACAGCTGCTGTTGAATATTTGGGTCCGTTTCCAATATGCTGTGGTCCGTAAATCTTAACTGAGGCAGTTTATGTCCTTCAAAATTGTTGTGACTTAAAGAGACATGAAACCCAAAATTTTTCTTTCATGATTGAGAAAGAGCATGTAATTTTAAATAATTTTCCAATTTACTTCTGTTATCTAATTTGCTTCATTCTCTTTGTATCCTTTGCTGAAGGAGCAGCAATGCATTACTGGGAGATAGTTAAAGTGAATGTAAAGTGAACATGACTGCCTCTCGGCATTGTATAGACTTTTACAAATCGAGTAGACAAAAATAAAAATATACAATACGGAAAAGCACTACCCTCTGGTTAGAACCGCTGCCTTCCAACAGTCTCTCCCAAAGGCTGTTAAGTCGATATAGGTTGTAGTAGAAGGAGGCGCTGATTGATGGGGATTTCCATAAAGTTTCACTGTGTATACTCTACGATTTCTTCAAGAACTATTTCTGTGCCTGTTGGAAAATATCACATTGGCGTAGTGCTTCCAAACAAGTGTAGAATACTCACAGAATATCTGTATCTGTATCAGTGTATCTGTGAGTATTTTACACTTATTTACAAGGTGTTTGGAAGCACTACGCCAATGCGATATTTTCCAACAGACACAGAAATAGTTCTGGAAGAAATGGTGGAGTATACACAGCAAAACGTCTTGAATCAGCACCTCCTACTACAACCTATATCGACTTTTAAAAATGAGCCTGAGTTTAATTCATGAAATTTTTGATATTTATTTATTTTCTTAAATTTTTATCTTTTTACTGCTCCGCAGATAAGCGCAGCTCTCCAGCCCTCCATATTGTCTAATTGATTGACCGATGACGATTCTTAAAACTACAAAGGAACAAGGATTAGTTATTTTAAGAATTGTCATCTGCCAATCAATTAGACAATATGGCGGGCAGGAGAGCTGCGCTTTTAGGCGGAGCAGTAAAAAGGTAGAAATTTAAGAAAATAAATAAATATAAAAAATGTCATGAATTAAACTGAGGCTCATTTTTAAAAGTCTATACAACGCTGTGAGGCAGTCGTGTTCACTTTACATTCACTTTAATGCACTGGGTGAGCCAATAACAAGAGGCATATAGTGTATGTGCAGCCACCAATCATCAGCTCCTGAGCCTACCTTAGTATCCACTTAAAAAAAATTACAAAGAGAACAAAACAAATGAGATAATAGAAGTAAATTACATAATTGTTTAAAAATCACATTTTCTATCTGAATCGTGAAAGAAAAAAATGCTTAAAAAGGATATAAAGGTCAAAAAAGAAATGTGCTTGGGCACATTCAAATTTTAATTATAAAAATGTTTGTAATTGTAATATACTTTTCATAGCAAAAATGCTTCTAGTAAAAGTAAACTAGAAACATTTTAGCCACCAATCAGCAAGCGCTAACCAGGTGCTGAAACAAAAATGGACCAGCTCCTAAGCTTATACATTCCTGCTTTTCAAATAAAGAGACCAAAGAAAAATTGATAATAGGAGTAAATTAGAAAGTTGCTTAAAATTGCATGTTCTATATGAATCATGAAAGAAGAAAAAAATGGGTTTCATATCCCTTTAAGTTTGATACTATAATTAAATTGGACATTTTTATTTAAAAATTGTACACTCTATCTGAATCATGTTCTTATTGATGACACAAAAACTATAATAATAATTTTCAAATCTCTTCCTTTTGGTGGAACTCAGAAAAAATAGTTTTAATATCCCATTAAAGGATGGAACAAATGAAAAAGATGCTGATGTGAAAATGATTGTCATTGTTTAGCAGCCAGTAAGCTATACAGCCATTGAACCAAACAATCCAAACATACGCATGAATAAGCTGCAGTTTAACCTATTAAAATAGTTTTTGCATGTAAAAGTTAAATAAAGGCTATGTAAAGGGACACTCAAGTCAAAACTAAACTTGTGATTGGCTGGTGGCTGTCACATGATACAGGAGGAGTGGAAATAGACATTTTTTTAAATTTTCAGAAAAAAATCTACTTCTCATTTGAAGTTCAGACTAAGTACTATTACATTGTCTGTTTTAATGCATTTGTTGTTTGTGCAAATCTTCTGTATTTACTGGTCCTTTAAAGGGACATTAAACACTAAATACATGCTAGATAGAATGATGCATTCAAAGAAAAGATTAGTCCATGACTAACATGTAGATGTATTTTTTAAAGTTTCATTAGTTGTTTAAAAAGTGACAAAATAAGTGTAAAGTTTTAGTGTCTATAAAACACTGGGAGCTGCCATGTTGTAACTTAGGTTACCTTCTCTGCTGGGGCCAATTAGGGTCAGTTATAAATAGAACACTAGAGTGTGCAGCCAATGGTTGTGCTGGATTTAACAGTGTTCTGCACTTCCATTTCTAGCAGGAACTGAAAAGCTCACAATTTCAGAATGGAATCACAGGCAAAGAGGACAAAATAAATAATGAAAGTATATTGCAGAGTTGTTTTATTATATACAATTTATCATTTTATATTACCATCTCAAAGTGTTTAATGTCCCTTTAAAGCTAAGTAAAAACTAATAACACAAGTTGAATACCTGTATATTTATTTATAACTGGCTGATAGAGACAACTCCCAGATCTCTGTTGATAAAAAGAACAAGATTCCACAAACCTGGCAAGAATACATTATCTTCCTTTAAGACAAGGACATCATTGTCATAATAATAATAATATATATTTTTATTTATTTATGCAACACATTATAGAATATCTTCTTTAAAGGGACATGTAAGTCAGATTTAAACTTTCATTGTTCAGATAAAACATGCAATTTTATTTTTAATTTACTTCTGTTATCAATCTTACTTTGTTCTCTTGGAATCACTTGTTGAAAAGCATACCTAGGTAGAGTTATGAACCAGCAATGCACTACTGGGAGCTAGGTGGTGATTGTGGATACACACATATGCCTCTTTATACTAGATATGTTCAGCTAACTTTCAATAGTGCATTGCTGCTTTTGAAGCTTACTTTAACTATGTGTTTAAACACATAGGCCTCAATCAAATTCTGCTGACTACAGCTTTTTCAGCCAGAAAGGCTTGCTAATAATGTAGGCGCACACACTTTGAAACGCATTCTTGTGAACAAGTTTGGACTTAGAGTGCATGGTAGTGTGTCCCCTATAAAAAAGGAGAAATCTTGTTTAAGGCTCTTGCTGACAGATACAATCTTGCAAGGCAATGGATTTATGATTTACACTTTCAGTAATGTTCAAATTATGTATATGAAGATATTATAAGTCCTTCCAATAGAAAGCCGTCTTGTTTATAGTTCACTTCAAAATGGAATCTGTGCTTTAATAATCAAATTAAATATTGTTAAAAACAATACTTGTCAAAGTTTAAAAAGATCATAAAGAGGGGGGAGGGGTGGTGCACAGTCTGCCCATCCTGACAACATAAAAGATGCATTCAGATAATTTAGCAGTGGTGCGGATGGAAACAGATTACAATAGATTCTTATGAAAGTCATGATTGTGCGATCCCCTTTTAAAACCCGATTTAAAAGGCAGCAGAACTGTTAGTGACATTCTCAACAGTGCAAGTGTGACTTAGATTCATATATTAAAATATAAGTTCAAAACACACCATTTGTAGATGTTTGGGGTCCTGATGCGACCATATAAGTATGCCCATCATGACAAGCTATGTATGAAATTCATATGGTTAATGAGTGTTGAGGATGCATCCTGATTACAATAGGTTAATGTCACACATGTAAATAAACAAGGGGTTACTTGAATAGAGCTTTTCTGTAACATTAAAGGGACAGTGAACACCTTGAAATTTTTATATAAAATGTTTAGTTATACATAATTAAGCTACTTTGCAATTGTTTTTCATTATTTATTTTGCCCCCCTTATGTAATTTAGCTCTGAAAATTGAGCAGTTTCTAATATTCAGAACTTGAAATGCACCATACTGATTTGTTAAGGCTAACTCTGTAGTATTTTAAACTAACTTTATGACAGTGACTAGCCTTGTCTGCTGACTAAAGCCCAGATTAATAAGGCAAATGGTAGGTAAAGTGAAGTTTGACTGTTGAAAAATAATTGCAGAAGAAAATTTGTTTTAAAAATGTTAAGTCTTGGCTGATATATTATTTAGCAGCACAGAAGTAATGTTTAGTAATTACAAGGTGATTACTGTCCCTTTAAGAGGATTAAAAGGGCTATTGTATCAGTCAGTTTAAGGTGACCTCCCACGTTTTTGTTTCAAGAACAGGTACTTAAAGGGACACTGAGCCCAAATTTTTTCTTTCATGATTCAGATAGAGCGTGCAATTTTAAGCAACTTTCTAATTTACTCCTATTATCATTTTTCCTCGTTCTCTTGCTATATTTATTTGAAAAAGAAGGCATCTAAGCTTTTTTTTATTAGTTCAGGACTCTGGACAGCACTTTTTTATTGGTGGATGAATTTATCCACCAATCAGCAAGAACAACCCAGGTTGTTCACCAAAAATGGGCCAGCATCAAAACTTACATTCTTGCATTTCAAATAAAGATACCAAGAGAATGAAGAAAATTTGATAATAGGAGTAAATTAGAAAGTTGCTTAAAATGTCATGCTCTATCTGAATCACGAAAGAAAACATTTGGGTTCAGTGTCCCTTTAAGGAACATGAAACCATAAATTGTTATTTTATTATTCAGATAGAACATACATTTTAAGCAACTTTCCAATTTACTTTCTATTATCATTTGTGCTTCTTTCTGTTGGTATCTTTAATTAAAAGAGCAGCAAAGCACTACTGGGAGCTAGCTGAACACACCAGTAAGCTATTGAAAAGAAACATATATGTGCACCCACCAATCAACAGCTAGCTCCCAGCTCCTTAGCCCATCTAGGTATGCTTTTCAAAAAAGGATATCAAGTGAACTAAGCAAATTAGATATCAGAAGAAAATTGGAAAGTTGTTAAAAATTGTATTCTCTTTAACAGACGAAAAGGCTTTTTTTGGGAGCTTTTCTGTTGAAAAGTTATCTTTGGTGGCAGGCTTTAAACAAACAAATGTATAGTGCATGGTAATCACTCGAAACTTAAAGGGACATTCCGCTCAAATGATGATGATGATGAACTACATCTGTGAATAGAAACATATTTGCAATATACATGTATTGGCAAAATTGCTTCTAGTAAAAGCTATCACTGTTTTAGTGTTAAAATTTTCCTCTGCACATGAAACATAGCAAGATATTCTAAAGGCTTTGACACACTGCAAGCGATGCGGCACGAGGCGTAGCAGCTGTTTCGCGCCATGTCGTATCGCTTCTGAAGTTCAAATATTTCAACTCTGAGCACTCAGCTACGCGACCTGATGCAGCTGAGTGCGCTGAGATGAAAAGGCAGGACACACTTTGTGCACACAGCTGCATAATCACGCTGCACATCGCCCTCAGTGTGTCACAGCCTTCAGTGCACCAGCAATTTAAATACTGCAGCTTCTCCGAGCGCCAGTGGGGCTTGTATCATGTCAGCAATTAACAAACTGAGTCAATACAAGATGGTACAAGCACCTTAGGCACGGTGCATACTTAAATACACTTTTGAAACAGCTATAGCTTATATTAGAAGCATTTTCGCTATTACATATATATTACAAAACTGCTTCTATCCAAAACTGAAATGTATCCATGTGGATTCCAGTTTTAGCTTGAATGTCCCTTTAATGACAAATTCAATCAGAAAACCAAAAGCCTTTTCGGTAGCAAATAGCTGACTAACTGTGATTGGCCCCATAGTTATATACAAGCAATAGTAATAATAAAATACCAACACATTACAGCATTTTCTTTTTTGGGGTTTTTTTGCACTTTTTTTGTTCCTTTAATATGGAATTAACACAAAAAAACAGTCATATCATTTCTGAAGATGTGACATAAAGCCGTTTCTGAATTATAGTGGTGTGTAGGTGTGTTTGCGATGAGCTGATAATGAAATCATCTGTCATTAATTGAGAGCAGTTATAAATATGCTGGGATGACACAAGACATTGTAATGAAGTCATTTTCTCATGTCACTATATCTTTCCAGCAATATGATGAATTAAGCTTGTGCTGACAACCAAAGCCTGCTTTGTAAAGAGCTCATAAAAATGTTTCCATTCTGCCATAAATATTCTGAAATATTCACCTGGCAACGCAGACAAAAATATGTTTATGGTTAGCCTCTCCTTGTTCTTCTGCATCCAGTCCAAAGAAATCCTGCACAGGTGTCACAAAATGGAGTGTGCAAACTATAGGGGCCACTGCACTAACCCCAGCAATAACAAACTCCAATACAGCAGCACCACTCAAAACAATATCTCTTAGGGAATAAAACGTGAAGGTCTTTTTGATTGGTGCTGCTGTGTTGGACTTTATCTAGTTCTTCTGCATGAAAGCAATAACAATAATATAAACATATGTAAGTAAATGCAAAATACATTTCCATCAGTCTAAATTAAACACTGGTTTTCAAACATGTCCTCATACCTCCCTAACAGGCCAGATTTTAAGGATATCTGAACTAGAGCGCAGGTGAAATAATCAGCTGATTAGTAAACATGGTTTCTTCACCGGCTCTCACTAGGGTTGCCATCTCGGTTTGAAAAGCAGTGGTCTAAAACTATTATTTTGCCGTCTAATTCATAATTACACATACATACATGCACATCCGTGCATACATATATTACACGTTCTACAAGTGATCATCTATTTGATTCTGATATTGGACTTCATGTGTTTATTATACATAAGTGATTACTATACAATATATATATATATATATATATATATATACACACATACATACACATTCTCACATGCCTTATATGGCATTTGGTAGCATATACATTTGTGTTTAGTCTGTATAAGACACTTTGTATAGCACCATCCTGCTCCTTTCTGTACAGCATGCAATTTTAAGCAACTTTCTAATTTACTCCTATTATCAATTTTTCTTCGTTCTCTTGCTATCTTGTTTATTGGTGCTGTCCAATCAGCAAGGACAACCCAGGTTGTGAACCAAAAATGGGCCGGCTTCTAAACTTACATTCTTGCTTTTCAAATAAAGATAGCAAGATAATGAAGAAATATTAATAATAGAAGTAAGTTAGAAAGTTGCTTAAAATTGCATGCTCTATCTGAATCGTGAAAGAAAAAATGTGGGTTCAGTGTCCCTTTAAAGGGAAATTAAACCCTAGAAACATTTTATATGCATAGTATTGAGGTTATAAGGGAAGTTTTTAAACATGTGCAGCAGTTCTCCTTCAGATACCTGCAGTGTTACCTAGGTTCTAAAATGATGTAATCAAAAATTAGAGGGAGGCGCATTAAATATATTTAGTGTTTAAAGGGACATGAAACCCAAAAATGTTCTTTCATGATTCAGATAGAGAATACAATTTTAAACAACTTTCTAATTTACTTCTATTATCTAATCTGTTTTATTCTCTTGGTATGATTTGTTGAAGGAGCAGCAATGCACTAATGGTTTCTTAATGAACACATGGGTGAGCCAATCACAATCAATATATATATGCAGCCACCAATCAACAGCTAGAACCTAGGGTCTCTGCTGCCTATATAAACCATTCAGCAAAGGATAACAAGGGAAGGAAGCAAATTAAATAATAGAAGTAAATTGGAAAGTTGTTTAAAATTGCATTCCCTATCTGAATCATGAAAGAAAATGTTTGAGTTTCATGTCCCTTTAAGTGACATAAAGAATACAAGGAAGAACAAAGAATGAGAGTCCCCAAACAAGACTATATAGTAAACTGTGGGATAATAGTGAACAGTGATAATATAAAAATAAATGGCTTTTCTTCTATTGATATAAGTGGGTTTAAAGAATGTAATTGACTAGTAAGGGAGACAGGACAGATTTTCAGATATCTCTTAAAGGGACATACAACAAGTTGGGATAGCGACAAAATATAATATTTACTTTAATTACTCTACCTGCAAATTTATACTGCAGTGCCTCGCCATTAACCCTTTCTTTTTAGCTTCTGAATTGTAAAGCTCCCCCCACACATTTCCTTCTATGGCTGTATCTATATCTATTGTTGTTTTGGTAGAATACAAAAGTGAACAGGGATTATCTGCTGGAGCATGACAAGAAGCTGTGAACTCAATTTTTGAAAATTAATTTAAAATACTTGCCAGCAATTTTTAAACAATTTTTAATTAATTAGCCCTTTTAGTATATGCACAAATCTCAACCTGCTGTTGTATGTCCCTTTTAAAGGGACATTAGACACCTCTTGCTTTTGTGTAAAAATTGTGCATTGCCCCATGCTACCTAGAGAATCCAAAAAAACTGTAACATAGTTTTCCAAAATGCTACAAATTGCCTATTTTCTTTGCATGCAGTTGTAGATTATATAATTCACTTTTTGGCTTCTCTAAAGAGTGTGGGACAAGCTTAGTTTTTGCACAAAACAGTGTTCTCCACAGAAAATGTCAGCCGTGTGGCGAAAGTGAAATACTTTTCAATATTATAACATTATATTATTTATAAATGTTATTAAGCTATCCAAAGCACAAATTAATTGCATAATTTAACAAAAAATGATTAAATAATAATTTGCGCCAAATAAAAAATTAAAACGTTTAATATTAGCTAATTTTTGCTTAATATTGGCTTACATTTTAGCAGTGTGGTCAGTAAAATCAGCCTGAAAGTGCAGCCATTTAATAGGTCCTGGGCAACAGGTGTTTAATCTCCTTTTAAAGGCTCACTTTTTTATTTTTTGTAGACAGAAATATCGGTCTCCAGCCCTCGAGGACTAATAGTGAAAAATGTTGCTGCAATGAGAATTTTTGCTGCATTTTCCTATGGTCCTCTCGGTTTCAGTGGGGAAAAAAATGTAAATATGTATATATAGTTATTGTGTTATTAAAGGGATAGTCTAGTCAAAATTAAACTTTCATGATTCAGATAGAGCATACAATTTTAAGCAACTTTCTAATTTTTTTCCTATTATCAATTTTTCTTCGTTCTCTTGCTATCTTTATTTGAAAAAGCAAGGATTTAAGCTTAGGAGCCGGCCCATTTTTGGTTCAGAACCTGGGTAGCACTTGCTGATTGGTTTGCTACATTTAGACACCAGATCGGCAAGTGCTACCCAGATTCTGAACCAAAAATGGGCCAGCTCCTAAGCTTAAATTTTTGCTTTTTCAAATAAAGATATCAAGAGAATGAAGAAAATGTGATAATAGGAGTAAATTAGGAAGTTGCTTAAAATTGCATGATCTATCTGAATCATAAAAGTTTAATTTTGACTAGAGTATTCCTTTAATTCTAATGAGATGCACTATAATATGCTTTTTGATATAGCAATAAAATTTGAATACCCCCCTCTGCCGCCCACTTCAAAAGTATTTTTTTTTTTTGTGAATGGTTTGAACTGTTCTCCAATTTTAGTATAGTAATGGGTGCCGCCATGTTTGAAACTAGGTTTTCCTCTCATCTATCTCTTCTGCTGAGGAAAATTATGAACAGATATAAACAGGCAATAAAAGAGAGTGTGCAAACAAGGCTGGGTGGAAAATACTAACTTACAGAGTTTTCTCACAGCCTTGTTTGCACACCTTGTTTTATTACCTGCACTGTGCACTTCCAATTCTCAAAATTAGAAACCTGCCATTTTCAGACTTAAATTACAGGAAAAGGTGCAAAATAAATAAAGTATTGTGGAAAGTTGTTTTACTATGCTTAATTAAAGATTTTATATTACAGTCTCAATGTTTTTACTGTCCCTTTAATATTTAAACATGCTTGTGGTATATATTTTTTAATAGACCATAATAACCATTTAAACTAAAATCAGTGTTGTATGATCCTACAAAAAAAAATTAACATATGAAAAAATGATAGAAATTATATTTGACCACTAGGTGGTGCTCCCACAAATGCTTTATCTTATTGGAAACAGTATAATCTCATATAAAGTTGGAACCACATAACTTTAATACAGTTGTCTAACATTGTCAAGGCTATTAAAGGGGATAAGAAACCCAAACATTTTATTTCATAATTCATATACAGCATGCAATAAATAAGTTAGCATTTTACTTATCAAATTTGCCTTGTTTCACTTGGCATCCTTTGTTGAAGGAGCAGTAATGCACTGACAGAAAGTAGCTGTGCATATCTTATGAGCCAATGGCAAGAGGTATATATGTTCTGGTCACCAATCACCAGCTAGCTCTTAGTATTATATTGCTGCTTTTGAGCCTTCTTAGATATATGCCTTTCAACCAAGAGTATTAAGAAAATTAAGATGATAATAGAAGTAAATTGGAATTTTGTTTTACTTTCTTGTAGTGACTCAGAATATGAATTAAAGCAATACCTGATATGTTATATTTGCTAGTTATAGGCTGTCACAGACCCTGTTATATTACTCATGTATTGTTCTCCTTAGTTAGGGGGCAAATTCTAAATAAATCCACTTTACTCTCCAAAGCTCCCCCTTCACTTTGCTCACAGATTGGTTTATGCTACGAGGACCCACATTTTTCCTGTCACTCAGTATTTGACTAAGGAGGCTGGTAAAGGAGTCTCAGAAGCCCAGGGCGGAGCCTGTGTATGCCATAGGCGGAGTTAAACTGGTCCAGGTGGTGTGGTCTACATTTCTAGATGGATTTTACTTACAGACTTTGTAGAACTGGGTATTTATAGGGTAGAGAGGGTGGTGGGATGGGCAGTGGGACAGAGCTCCCAAACCAGCAAGTTACCTATATAGCAATGGCACGTTCAGGGGCATAAACAAGGAAAGAGAATCACTCAGTGGGAAATGGACAGAGCTTAATAGTGTAAGAGAATGGTGCTCTCCCAGGGTGCAGCCTTTTTTAGGAGACAACCAGACATGGACCTCTATCCCACTGTGCCTTAGAAAGATATAGCAGCACCTCCACTGATAATGCTCATGTCTGGTATTAGCTGTACAACTTGTTTGTTCATAGGAGAGTTACCTGATGTTTCAGGTCTGTATTGTACTTGTGGATGGGATCAGACTGATATATTGCAAGAAAGTTCTCTTCTGTTAAAGACACAAGTGAACTAAAAGAGGCTGCACCTTGGTTGGGCACCATCTAGGGTTGCCACTGCGGCCATGTTTCCTGGACACTTATGAGTTACACATGCTGCAGGGTATGCAGGGTGGACCCTGAATAATGCATGTTCCCCTCTGCATACCCTGCAAAATGTGTAACTCATAAGTGTGCAGTAAAACATGGCTGAGTTGGCAACCCTAGCACCATCCCATAAGGCAAACTTCTGAGACACTTATGAGTTATACATGCTGCAGGGTATGCAGGGAGGAACATGAATAGTGATGTCCAGGATCACTATTCATGTGCTGTGCAGGGGAGCAATTCATGTTCCCCTCTGCACACCCTGCAGCATGTTTAACTCATAAGTATCCAGGAAAACATGGCCGAGTTGGAAACCCTATACTGAGATCTTCTGTGCAATGTTGCTCAGTTAATCAGACTCTTTCACTGTTACCTTTCTCCTTTTTTATGTTGCCACTTGCTTGTGTTCTTTCTCTCAGCCTTTTTCCTTTCACTAACATCTTATTGTCATTTCTCACTGCTCTATTTGCCTCTATATCACTATGTCACAAAAGTCATAGTTAAAAGCCATTATAGTGAAACATGCACCGAGTCTCTAATTTGTTAGATCATGTAATTTTAGCACTAGCAACTCGCAGTCCTGGTTCTGAGTGCTAACGACTGTTGATCCAGCAGCAGCAAACCAGCTGTATGACTGCCTTTCCTGATTGGCCCACTGACCGTGTCTTCTTGCAACCATCAGTTCTGTGCATCTCCTGAATGGTACTTTAACTGTGTGTTTACCCCTTTCTAGTGGTTAAAGACAAAGACTTGCAGCTTTGCTAGTGTTAGAATTACAAGATCTGACTAATTAGGGCCAGCATATGTGCATAGCTGTCAATCAATGACTGTGTTTGGCTCAGGTTCATCAGAGCATGGCTGAACCAGGTGGTTAAACACATAATTCTGTTCAAGTAATAGTACAATAATATAATGCTCTCCCTCATTATAGTGTTTTATTATTGCTCCTTTATGTACATTTAATGAAAAGTTGCAAGGTTGTGTCAATACATTTTACCCCCTAAACTACAGAAATCTTCTGCCCCACCTAACAGTCTTGCTTGCATTTCATTTTACAGATCACTGTTTAACCAGTTATTTTCTGTAAAATGATGTCTTGTCTCACGCTGGTTGCACACAGGTTTAAAGGGGTGTTAACGATATTATTGTTACATATAAAATAGGTCAATTTAAAATGTATTAGTTTTTCTTTCTAGACTCACCTATTGTAATAATAGATTTCACTTCCTTTTAGATAACGTTACCAATGTGTCATCATAATGATAAAGGTGTGAAACACAAAACCGGTATATAGCTTTACAATAGCCTCACTTACTGTTCCACCCAAGACCTGTAAAGGGCCAGGTTATGAGTGAAGTGCTAACAGTTATGCGCAAGCGATAAGGGGTTTATCGCTCATATCTTAAGTTGAAAGTAAACGTGATCGCTTGAGCGCAATCACAATTTACGCTAGAATGATTACCATGTCCTCAGAGCTCTGGTTAACTGTTTCCAAAACAAAAAGTGTCACAAAACACATCAAAAATACATTACAAAGTTACACTCATAATATCACCATCTAATAAAAATTATGCAGAAATATATTGCACAAAAAAAGTTATAAAGGCTCAAATATATGAGGTCTCAGGTGTTATAAAAGACAGACAAATGGCTTTAACACAAAGATACATTTATATATGTGTACATATGTATTTTTATATGTATATATGTATTTACAGGCATACAGGTATATACACATATAAACACGTAAATACATATGTACACACACACACACACATATATATATATATATATATATATATATATATATATATATACATAAATATATGTGCATTGGAGCCATTTGCAGTTAAAGGGACATTAAACACTTTGAGATGGTAATATAAAATGATAAATCACGTATATAAAAAGAAGTCAGCAATATACTTTCATTATTTATTTTGTCCCTTTTTCCTGTAATTCCATTCTGAAATTGTGAGCTTTTCAGCTCCTGTTAGAAATGGAAGTGCAGAACACTGTTATATTCCACACAGCCATTGGCTGCACACTCTAGTGACCTATTTATAACTGTCCCTAATTGGCCACAGCAGAGAAGGTAACCTAAGTTACAACATGGCAGCTCCGATTGTTTTATAGACACTAAAAACTTTACACTTATTTTGTCAATATTTAAACAACTAATGACACTTTAAAAATACATCTACATGTTATTCTTAGGCTAACCTTTTATTTGAATGCATCATTCTATTTTGCATTTATTTAGTGTTTAATGTCTCTTTAAGTAGATGAAAACACATAAAAGCATATTTATAAAATATTTATATTTAATAAAGTGTTATATTGTGTATTTTCTGTAAATATTTGGCATTCCAATGTTCTTCACATAGGGGAATAAGTATTTCTAAACAGATATTTCTATATATATCTGTACATATCTATACCTATATATGATCATGTGTGTGTGTGTGTGTGTGTGTATATATATATATATATATATATATATATATATATATATATATGATCATGTGTGTGTATATATATATATATATATATATAAATATATATATATATGATTGTGTGTGTATGTATATATATATATACATATATATAATGTATAAATATATATTGTACCAAAATACTATCAGATATACATAGCAAAATATGTTTAATTTATTCATAAATACAAATTTCTATGTGAAGAACATTGGAATGTGGAATATTCATATTTTCATGTTGGGTTAGCGCACATTAGAATATGCAATCAGGTTAGCGTGTGAATAGGGTGTTCATTTCCCACCCACTATTTTAGTTCAATTAAATTCTATGGGGGGATACGTGAATGCGCACGTGATGTCCTAAGTTCTGCTTTTTGTGCTCTTCGTGTTAGCATGAGAGCAAAAGCAGTTTACTTTTAACTCATAATACGAGCGCAACCTGACGAGCGCAAAAAAAGACAAACTTCTAGCGCTCCACTTGCCCTTAATGGGCACACCACCCAGATGATTTTTCTGACCAAGCAGCTAAAATGTAAGCAAATATTTAGCTAAAATTAACTATTTGTTTTTAAAGGGATAGAAAAGTCAAAATTAAACTTTCATGATTCAGATAGAGCAAGTAATTTTAAGACACTTTTAAATTCACTTCTATTTTAAAAATGTGCTTTGTTCTCTTGGTTTCCCTTGTTGAAAAAGAATATGCACATATCATTAACTAGTGGGTGCTAACTGCTGATTGGTGCCTGCACACATTTATCTTTTGTGATTGGCTGACTAGATGTGTTCATCTTGCTGCCAGTAGTACAATGCTGTTCCTTTAGCAAAGGATAACAAGAGAACAAAACAAATTTGATAATGGAAGTAAATTGGAAAGTTGTTTAAAATTGTATGTTCTATCGAAATCATGAAATAAAATGTTGGGGTTCCCTGTCCCTTTAATGTTTGTTCCATATCAATTTATTTTTGCTTATGATAGCTTAAACATGTGAAACCCAAATATGTTCATTTGTGATTCAGACAGACAATACAATTTTAAAAAACAACTTTCCAATTTACTTCTATTATCATATTTGCTTTTGTTCCAATGGTGTTCTTTGTTGAAGAGATACCTAGGTATGTGACTAGTTTTATATGGTAGGAAATAATGCTGCCATCTAGTGCTCTTGCAAATGGATAACATTCTTGCAAAACTGCTGCTATATAGTGCTCCAGACACATGCACGCTCCTGAGCTTATCTCCCTGATTTTCAGCAAAAGATACCAAGAAAATGAAGAATAATTGATAATAGAAGTAATTTAGAAAGTTGTTTAAGACTTCCTGTTGGAGGAGGGGCATGCAGGTAGCTGCAGGTGTCTCAGAAGCTCCACGCCTCAATGTGAGGCCTGATCCACCACCAACATATGCATTTTCGCCCTTGGCCGTTAACAGGCTTGGGTACTAGGATTTCGATCCTGCATGGGAAGTCTGGACTTTAGCCGAAGGGTGCACGCTGGCTAGTGCACACCGTTTCTACACAAGCTCACAGGTGTTGTAACAAGTAGCCCTGGGATAAAGCGCTTAAAGTTTCCTGGGACCTATTATCTGCTAAAGTTCAGTGTATTGAGGGCCGCCAGATTATTACGGCTACTTACCTGACACCTACTCACGACTGACTAAGAGGTACCTGGCTTAACTATAACAGCGGGGCGATCAGCAGAAGCGGTGCCAGCGCTGTCCCACAGACGAGTCGGCTGTATTGTGGAGCCTAGTGAACAGAGTTTCGTCTCATCACCTACCTGGTTAGGTGTAGTATACAAATAAGCTGCACTTCCTCTGTTCCCGGGAGGTTTGAAGACAACGCCGAGCACGCTGAAAGAGGCGCGGCTCCCTAGCTCACCTGGATGGGCCAGTATCGCAAGCGGCAGTATCCCTCTCCCTGGATGAGAGGGAAACACAGCTGAGTACCTTGGAAAGAATCGGGGCCGCTGGGGTGGGGCATAACACAAGTGTAGCCATCTTTTTCAGCCGGAGAAGCCGCAAGTAGCCTCAAGTAGTTCTGTGTACGCCGGACCAGGTTACCACATAGCTAAAGCTTCCCCCTACAAGCCCATATGTGTCTGGATGAAAGATCCCTGGGACGACTAATCGGATCATAGCGCTCATTGGCCCCGGCGGCTGGCGGACTGCCACGCCGTGGAGGGGGCTTTCTTTCCGGTCATCAAAGCGGCAGATCTCTGCCTCAAACAGTCTGTTTACAGCTTGGGAAAAGTTAAGTGAGCAGAGTCGCTGCCGAGGCTTACGACCCATATGGCGAGGTACTGTATTTGTATATGACTGCTTGCTCCCCGCTGGTTGCAGAAGGACACTTTAAACCACTATATCTGTTTGGTTTGCTTTGGTGGGTTACCTATTGCCATATTATTGTATGTGGAGCATAAGACTCTCTCGGAGTTCATATACAGACAGCTGCTTTTTTACTGACAGTCTTAGCCCCACTCAGTGTTACATTCCGGCTTTCTAGCAATCTGCCTGTACATAACTTTCTCTCTATGCTGGTTTATGCTGGAAGGGCCCTTTACTTTTGCTTATTGAGACTGTTGGGTATAACATACATCTAAGGACTCCATCACCGATAAGCCATATGTACTATACCCCAGCAGGTTGCTGTCATATAAGTTCTTATTTTATATTATGCACTTGTAGAGTTCACTAAGATGACATTCATATGCTATATCTAGCTTGGTATATATTGCCATCTTATTTTTCCATTTTGCTAAGTTTAAAACAGCAATTCTCTTTTTGTTTTTGTTTTTCCCCCTTTTTTTTTTTTTTTTTTTTTTTTCTCTTTTTTGTGTTGTTGTGTTGCATTTAACGTTGCTAATTCTTATCTTAATTGAATTAATCTTTTTAGTCACATATTTCTACATATTTCACACGAAATTTTCTTTATGAACCCTTCTGTAGTTTCCTTTGGGTCAATGTGAATTTAGGCGATTACACTTTAGATATAGTTTAAAACTTGGGAATTTAGTTGAGAAAGGGTTTCACTTTAGATTAAGTTAAAGATTCTGGGGATACATTAAATTAAAACAGTTACTTGGAATAGAAGTATAAGCACTTTATTACTTTGGAGTATACTCTGTTAGACTCTTTTTTGAGTTAAAATAATACAACAGAAGCGTAAGCACTTTAAGAGATATTTGTTCTAGGTTCTTTGCCTCTATGGAGTTTGCTCTGAGGCGGAACTATTACATATAATAGAGGTAAAAGTATCAAGGAAACAATACCACGTAATTTTTCCTTTTTTTTTTTTTTTTCTTTCCCCTTGACATATTATAGTCTATCAAGGAATACGCCTGGTCCATGGACAGATATTTGCATCAAAGAGGCTCTCCTTCCAATATGCCTCCTAAATCAAAAGAAAAAAAAGGGAGTAGCAGGAATCTGGATTCTAGCATAGTCTCCCCTCAAGACAAGGGGCCCTTTAACTCTCCTTCTAATAACATGGCAGAATTTGCAGCCTAAGTAGCTAAAATTTTGATGCCCCAATTTGACCTGATCAAACAGGAGATTAGAAATGAGATATCTAATCTCACTATAGAAGTTAGGCAATTTTCATCCAGAATGGATGAAATTGAGAATAGAATCTCGGACCTGGAAGACAGGTTCAATGTATTGGATCCATCTATAGATACTTTTGGTAAAACTATTACATCTCTTCAAGCGAAGATCGAGGACCTTGAGGACCGCTCAAGGCGTAATAATTTAAAAGTGATTGGGCTTCCCGAAACCCCTGAGTTCCAGGATCTAATGACCTTTGTCACTTCCACATTACCTCAGGCCCTGCAGATTCCAGCTCCTGCTACCCCCTTCCAGATTGAAAGAGTTCACAGGATAGGTCAGCGTCGTGAGTATAGTGAGACCCAGACACCTAGACCTGTGATCTTTAAATTTGTGAACTTTCAGGATAAAATGCTGTATCTCCGACATTACAGGAAATGTAACCCTTTCACTGTAGGCCAACATAAGCTGTTGATGTTTCAGGATTTTTCCTCTGAAACCATGGCAAAGAGAAGGGATATGTCTTTCTTTTATGGTAGACTCCAGAGGGAAAAATACAATATCAAGCTCCTGTATCCTGCAAAATTAGTGGTACTGAAAGAAGACACTACATACACACTGAATAATGTGATGGAAGCTGAAGCTTTCTGTAGAGAATCAGGGGTACCCTAGTATATATTATCTACTGTTTGACAGGGGTTCCACGATCCTAAAGTCTGTGTATTGCTGTTTAAGTATTACAGAAGCGCTAGTTACGAGAAATAAGAGTCAGTATGGTTGTTTTATAATTTTTGAAGGGTATTGGAATTTAAGACAGAAATGGTATAAATGGTATAAATGGGGTGTGTGTTGTTTGTCTTCCTTCTTTTTCTTCTTCTTCTTTTTTTTTTTTTTTTTCTTCTCTCTCGCCGTCTCTCTGGTCCCTTTCCTTTCTCCACACCTTAGGGTTTGCCGCCCTTTACGTCGGGCTCTCCTCCCCGACTGCCGAGATTGTTTATATAATGAGTTGATCTGGGTATATATCTATAGACTTAGAGACAAATAGTTTCCCTGGTGAGTAAACTCAACCTACTATCTTGGAATATTGGCGGCATTAACTCCCCAATTAAAAGGAAAACTATAATAAAACATGTGGGTAAATTTAACCCTGATATAGTTTTCCTACAGGAGCTCCATCTCAATGCTCTTGAAATCCCTAAATTGAAATCCAAATGGGTGGGTGAAGTTTTGGCGGCCCCTTTCACATCCAGGAAGAGGGGGGTGGCCATTTTAGTGAATCGGAAGTTGGAATATCAGGTGATTAACATCGTAGCTGATCCTGAGGGCAGATTCTTAATCGTGGAATTGGAAATCAAACATACAAAATACATATTGTGCAATATATACGGTCCCAATCAAATTGATCACCACTTTTGGTCTGTACTTTCAGTTAAACTACATAACTATATTGGGTCCAATCTAATTATCGGGGGAGACCTAAATTTAATGGCAGACCCTCTGCTAGATAGCTCAAATAAAAAGGCCTTAAAAAATAGGGATCGGAAATCCCGGACCTTACATAAATTTTGTACCCATCTGGGCCTGGTTGACATATGGCGGGTTCAGAACCCGGATGCCCGAGACTATACTTGTGTATCTCAAGTCCAGCAGTCCTTTTCCAGGATCGATTATTTTTTAATTTCTGAATCCCTGCTTAACTGGAACTGGGTGTCCAGAATTGAGGATATTGTCATTTCCAATCACGCCGTGATCGGGTTGAGGTGTGATTTGACCTGTGGATATCGAGGTAAGAATCATATATATTTTCCTAAGTATCTGAGCAACAATATCAAGTTTCAGAACCAATTACGCTTAAAATGGGATGAATACTATAATAATAACTACAGTTATATAGATAAGATCGAAGTGTTCTGGGAGGCCTCTAAGGCCGTTTTACGAGGGGAAATTAAATCCTACTCCCTACACTTAAAAAAAAAGTGGAGCCTAGCAACTAGACAACTTGCTAATCGGGTTAGGAATGCATATAGGGCTTATATTATAAACCACACTAAAGTTCGTTGGGATGCATATATGACCGCAAAAACTCTCCGTGACACACATATTAAACAAAGTAGCGTTCAGGAAGAAATGAGATTGAGAGCAATGTACGGAGGCTTTATAGGTAGATCAGCGAAATTCCTGGCCAGAATCACTAAATCTTTTGTCAGTCATCCAATATCTGCTATTAAACAGGGAGACATGAGATATACCAAACATACTGACATTGAAAAAGTATTCTTTAACTTTTTCCAAGACCTATACAAAAGGGACTCTATTAACCCCGATAAGAAATTGGCATTCTGGGAAAAGATTAAGATCCCAAGGTTATCCTCTGAAGCCAGAGAAGTGATCAATGCTCCTATCACTGAGGAGGAAATCACAATGGCAATTAAGAATGCGAAAACGAATAAAGCGGCTGGACCCGATGCCCTTCCTATTGAGTACTATAGGATTCTACAGACACAGGTGACTCCAATATTGAATAAGCTATTTAATTTTTACTTTTCAGAGAACACCAACTGTTCTCCCTCTTTTACAACTGCGAATATCTCATTAATCCTAAAAAAAGGGAAAGACCCGGAATTGCCTAGTTCCTATAGACCGATCTCAGTCCTCAACACCGACTATAAGCTACTCGCAGCTATAATAGCCTCTCGCTTGAAACCATACATGGGTGATTTGATCCATGAGAATCAATCGGGTTGGAACCCCGTAAGAAATACAAGGAAACTATTAATCTTGATCGAATCCTTTTGGAGTAGATATAAGTCCTTACGGGCACTTGAAATGGAAGATAAGGCTATTTTAACGATCGACGCGGAGAAAGCATTCGACCGCGTTGACTGGGACTACCTGTTCTCCGCGCTAGATCGGTTCGGACTCCCTGAATATCTTATTAATTATATTCGATTAATCTATAGTACCCCTTCCTCGGCGGTCATCATAAACAATACATCTACCCAACGCTTCGAGTTATCCAGAGGGACTAGACAAGGATGTCCTCTTTCTCCTTTCTTGTTTAACCTGAGTGTAGAACCCCTTGCCATCCGATTAAGACAAGAACTGGACGGGATTCTCCTAGCAGATGAAAAGCTAGTGCTGCTTCTATATGCGGACGACCTTCTAATATTCCTTTCCAATCTTGAGGTCACTTTACCCATTTTTCAAGCGATTATTCAAGAATTTGGGGAGATCTCTGGATTTAAGATAAACACCTCAAAATCAGAATTAATGTGGCTATATAGAAATCCCCCTTATTTTTGTAATCATCCCTTCCTCGAGGTCTCCCAGATTACTTATCTTGGCCTTTGTCTATCTAGAAACCCAGAAGAGTGGTACAAGATAAATTATAGGCCAAGCTTGGACTACTGTAGAAGGAAACTAGAGGAGTGGACTTCGTTGCCTATATCATTAACGGCTCGCGTGACCTTAATTAAAGCTGTCCTCTTTCCAAAACTTTTTTATATTATGCAGAATATCCCATGCTTTTTACATAAAAAAGATATTAACATGTATAATAGGGCATGTTCCCAATTTTTATGGAATGGAAAGAGACCACGCATTGCACCCCATAGACTTATGAATTCTAAGCTTTCAGCAGGCTTTGCTCTCCCCAATATTCAAACATACAATCTGGTCATTATAGCCAGATTTGCTTTAGACTGGTTAACTGAGAAAGACCAAATTTCCTCGGCTATCTGGGAAAACCAAATTGTGGCCCCGTTCAGCTTGAAGGCACTCTTACACTGTCCTCTCACTTCCCTGCCCTCTAATATATTTTATATGACCACCTTTAAGAACGTTATTGTGGCCTGGCAGAGGCTCTGTGTGGAAAACGATTGCTCCCCCTACATATCTCAATATTTAACTATATGTGGCAATCCCGAGTTTGGGCCCGGCCTAAACAATCAGATATTCAAAGTATGGGCGTTAAAGGGTCTTCAAAATATGTCCCAACTACAGGACGCAGACGGGTATCCGCGACTGTTTGAAGATATTGCAATACAATTTGACCTACATTCACGCGAATTCTACGCTTATCTCCAAGCTAGACACTATCTTCGAGAGATATGCTCAAAATACGGGAAAAATTGGTCCCGGGGTGAGTTACAGGCTAAGATCTCCCTGTATGCGGCAGGAATCTACACAATCTCCCCACTATATCTTCTCATAAATCAGAAAGCGTCAAAGACGCAGATGACTGAGATGGTGGCAATGTGGGAGACATACTTCCCAGATATAGACGAACAGACTAATACCGGGAGTTTCCAAATAACTCAACAAAGCTGGGTACCGACCTCTTGGAGAGAGTCACAGATAAAAATTGGCCTTAAAAGATATCTTACTCCTGCTGCTCTCTCCAAATGGTATAAGTCTAGAGTTCTTTGTTCGAGATGTTCCTCATCAAGTGCAGACTTATTCCATTGTCTGTGGAGTTGCCCTAAAACCTACCAATATTGGCAGAAAATATCCTACTGGATGACGGTAACTCTAAAATTGGACCATAAATTATCTCCAATGGATGTGTTCTTTCTGGTGAAATTTCAGGGAATATCCAAGAATTACAATCTGATAAACACTATAATCCTAACGGCTCGTAATCTTATTTTTAAACGGTGGAAAGCTTCTTCCGCACCCACAATGTCACAATTTAAAAGTGCTATGATCAATCATTTTACAACTGAGCAATTTAATATTCCCTATCCACAAGATAAATATCTGCCTACATTCTTCAAAAAATGGGAAACATTTGTGAGATCTCATCCCCTTGCACTTCAGAAAAAACTGATTAAACCTCTTAGAGACACAGAGTATGTTATGGTAAACATCCTAGCTGGCCACTTCCCTGGAGAATGGGCGACAGATGCTGGGTGAGGTGATTAGGCGGGGCGGGGAGATGAGAGAATCGAATATTTTAGTTTTTTTTTTTTGTTTTTTTTTTTCTTCTGTGTTTTGTTTATTTGTGTGGTATGTGTATGTCTGGGAGAAAGTCACTCACTGTTAAAACAAGTAAAGATGAAAAATGATCACAAATATGTCACAAGTGTAACATGTTTTTTAATATTTGACTCACATACGATAAATCCTGGCTGATTGTCCAATTTTTGTATTATCTTTAGTATATCATCCACTAATGTAAGGGGGATTTTTGACCCTTACTTGACACTGATTGTTACTGTCTAAATTTTATATGGAATAATTTATTCATTGTGATGCACTTTTTATAACTGATTATTGTAATATATTTTCTTTACTATAAATAAAAATTAAAAAAAAAAAAAAAAAAAAAAGAAAGTTGTTTAAAATTGCATGCTCTATCTGAACCATGAACGAAAATAATATATCCCTTTTCTCCAACATTGGTGTGTCCGGTCCACGGCGTCATCCATTACTTGTGGGATATTCTCCTCCCCTACAGGAAATGGCAAGGAGAGCACACAGCAAGAGCTGTCCATATAGCCCCCCCTCTGGCTCCGCCCCCCAGTCATTCTCCTTGCCGCTCTGTACAAGTAGCATCTCCACGGGGATGGTGAGGAGTTTTGTGGTGTTAGTAACTAAAATCAATTGCTGTTCCCACGCAGGACTGTTGAGCCCAGAGAACTTCAGTTGGGGGAACAGTTTGCAGACATCTGTTCAGGTACGATCAGTCATATTTCTAACAAGACATGTTAATGCTAGAAGACTGTCAGTTTTTCCCTTAGGGGATCGGTAAGCCATTTTCTTAGATTCATTACAGATTAAGGATTATAAATGGGCTCTATACTGGTTGACACTATTGTGGGCTAAATCGATTGGTTTATATCAGATTTATTGGACATTTAGAGTGTTTTTTGTGTTATAAAAGCACTTTTGGGAAAGTTTTTTTCACCTGGCATCTAGTTAGACTACTACTTCAGTCAGAAAGGCCCCTCCACTCTGGTAATGCAGATGAAGGAGGCCCCGTTTTCGCGCCTCAATTGCGCAGTTTATTTCCTTGGCAGTGCATGCAGCTTCATTTGAGAGTCCTGTGGGTAAAGAAAACGGACTCAGGAAGGTTTATTTCAGTGCTGAATCACTTTAAGGGAAGGTAAAAAGCCGCAGCAAGGCTGTGGCAGTGATTGTTGTGTGATAAAATTGTTTATTTGAACAAATAGCTCTGTTTTGCTCATTTTAAGGGTTAAAGTCTTGAAACTTGGTGTGCAATACTTTCAAGGCATTAGGACTCTGGGGTGCAAATTTTGTAAAAATCGGACATTGCCTTCATAGTTTTTCAAACTTTCAGAAATAAAGTGTGCTTGTTTATTATTTAAAAAGACAGTAACGCTTTTCTTTAAAAACGTTTTTATTGCATTATTAGCCTGCCATATTCTGTCTAACATGTCTGTACCTTCAGATAGCTTATGTTCTGTATGTATGGAAGCCAAGGTGGTTCCCCCTATTAATGTTTTGTGCAAATTGTGTCATAGCATCCAAACAAAGAAAGGACAGTACTGTCACATTTAATAAGATTGCCCAGGATGATTCTTCATGTGAAGGTAGTGGGGATAGTTCATCATCCTCTCCTTCTGTGTTAACACCAGTTTTGCCCATCGCAGGCGATACCTAGTACATCTAGCGCGCCAATGCTGGTTACTATGCAGCAATTAACTGCAGTGATGGATAATTCTATAGCAAATCTATTATCCAAACTGCCATCCTATTCTAGAAAGCGTGATTGCTCAGTTTTTAAATACAGAAGATGAGCAGGTTAGCGCTGAGGACAATTTATCAGTTGTTCCCTCACATCAATCTGAGTATAGCAGTGAGGGAGAGCCTGTCTGAAGGGGAAGTTTCTGATTCAGGAAAAGTTTCTCAGCAGGCAGACACTGATATTGTGACTTTTAAATTTAAGTTAGAACACCTCCGCGCTCTGCTTAAGGAGGTCCTAACTACTCTAGATGATTGTGATTCTCTGGTAATTCCAGAGAAATTGTGCAAGATGGACAAATTCTTAGAGGTTCCAGTGCACGCTGATACCTTTCCGATACCCAAGCGGGTGGCGGACATAGTGACTAAGGAGTGGGAAAAGCCAGGTATACCTTTTGTTCCATCTCCTATATTCAAGAAAATGTTCCCCATTGTCGACCCCAGAAAGGACACATGGCAAACGGTTCCTAAGGTTGAGGGGGCGGTTTCAATGTTAGCTAAGCGCACAACTATTCCTATTGAGGACAGTTGCGTTTTCAAAGATCCTATGGATAAAAAATTAGAAGGACTGTTAAAAAAGAATTTATTCAGCAGGGTTTCCTTCTTCAACCAATCTCGTGCATTATTCCTGTCACTACCGCAGCGTATTTTGGTTCGAGGAACTGGAAAATTCGCTTCAAAGGGAGACTCCATATGATGAAGTCATGGACAGAATTCACGCACTTAAGTTGGCTAATTCATTTATTTTGGATGCCGCTTTTCAATTGCTAAGTTAGCGGCGAAAGATTCAGGGTTTGCTATAGTGGCGCGCAGAGCGTTTTGGCTAAAATCCTGGTCGGCGGATGTGTCGTCCAAGAATAATTGCTTAATATTCCTTTCAAGGGTAAGACCCTATTCGGGCCGGAATTGAAAGAGATTATTGCAGACATTACTGGTGGAAAGGGACATGCCCTCCCACAAGATAGGCCTTTTAAGGCTAAGAACAAATCTAATTTTCGTTCCTTTCACAATTTCAGGAACGGACCAAATCCTAACTCTGCGGCCTCCAGACAAGAAGGCAACACTTCCCAACCTAAACCAGCATGGAAACCATTGCAAGGTTGGAACAAGGGTAAACAGGCCAAAAAGTCTGCTGCTGCTACCAAGACAGCATGAAGGGGTAGCCCCCGATCCGGGACCGGATCTAGTAGGGGGCAGACTCTCTCTCTCTCTTTGCTCAGGCTTGGGCAAGAGATGTTCCGGATCCCTGGACACTAGAATAGTCTCTCAGGGTTATCTTCTAGAATTCAAGGAACTTCCTCCAAGGGGGAGGTTCCACATGTCTCGCTTATCTTCAGAAAATAAAGAGACAGGCATTCTTACATTGTGTAGAAGACCTGTTAAAGATGGGAGTGATACACCCAGTTCCAACAGTGGAACAAGGTCAGGGGTTTTACTCAAACCTGTTTGTAGTTCCCAAAAAAGAGGGAACTTTCAGACCAATTCTGGATTTAAAAATTCTAAACAAGTTTCTCAGAGTTCCATCGTTCAAAATGGAAACCATTCGAACAATTTTACCTACTATCCAGGAGGGTCAATATATGACTACCGTGGATTTAAAGGATGCGTACCTACATATTCCTATCCACAAAGATCATCATCAGTTCCTAAGGTTCGCCTTTCTGGACAAACATTACCAGTTCGTGGCTCTCCCGTTCGGTTTAGCCACTACTCCCAGAAATTTCACAAAGGTGCTAGGGTCCCTTCTGGCGGTTCTAAGGCCGAGGGGCATTGCAGTAGCACCTTATCTAGATGACATTCTAATTCAAGCGTCGTCTCTTTCCAAGGCAAAGGCTCATACAGATATTGTTCTAGCCTTTCTCAGATCTCTCACGGGTGGAAGGTGAACATAGAAAAGAGTTCCCTGTCTCCGTCAACAAGAGTTCCCTTTTTGGGAACAATAATAGATTCTTAGAAATGAGGATCTTCCTGACAGAAGTCAGAAAGTCAAAGCTTCTAAACACTTGTCAAGTTCTTCACTCTATTCTGCAGCCTTCCATAGCTCAGTGCATGGAAGTAGTAGGATTGATGGTTGCAGCAATGGATATAGTTCCTTTTGCTCAAATTCATCTAAGACCATTACAACTGTGCATGCTCAATCAGTGGAATGGGGACTATGCAGACTTGTCTCCACAGATTCAAGCAGACCAGGTAACCAGAGACTCACTCCGTTGGTGGTTGACTCAGGATCACCTGTCTCAGGGGATGAGTTTCCGCAGACCAGAGTGGGTCATTGTCACGACCGACGCCAGTCTATTAGGCTGGGGCATGGTCTGGGATTCCCTGAAAGCTCAGGGTCTATGGTCTCGGGAAGAGTCTTCTTCCGATAAACATTCTGAACTGAGAGCGATATTCAATGCTCTCCGGGCTTGGCCTCAGTTAGCGAAGGCCGGATTCATAGGATTCCAGTTGGACAACATGACGACTGTAGCTCAACCATCAGGGGGGAACAAAGAGTTCCTTGGCGATGAGAGAGGTATCCAAGATCATCAAATGGGCGGAGGATCACTCCTGCCATCTATCTGCAATTCACATCCCAGGAGTAGACAACTGGGAGGCGGATTATCTGAGTCGTCAGACTTTCCATCCAGGGGAGTGGGAACTCCACCCGGAGGTCTTTGCCCAGTTAACCCAATTATGGGGCATTCCAGACATGGATCTGATGGCGTCTCGTCAGAACTTCAAGGTTCCTTGCTACGGGTCCAGATCCAGGATCCAACAGGAGAAGGCCTCAGTGTTTCTGATAGCTCCTGCGTGGCCACGCAGGACTTGGTATGCAGACCTGGTGAATATGTCATCGGCTCCACCATGGAAGCTACCTTTGAGACAGGATCTTCTAGTACAAGGTCCATTCGAACATCCAAATCTAGTTTTCAAGCGTGGGTTTTCAAATTCAGTGATAGATACTCTGGTTCAAGCCAGAAAACCTGTGACTAGAAAGATTTACCATAAAATATGGAAAAAATATATCTGTTGGTGTGAATCCAAGGGATTCTTCTGGAGTAAGATTAAAATTCCTAAGATTCTTCCTTTCTCCAAGAGGGTTTGGATAAAGGGTTGTCAGCGAGTTCTCTAAAGGACAGATTTCTGCTTTATCTGTTTTGTTGCACAAACGACTGGCAGCTGTGCCAGATGTACAAGCTTTTGTACAGGCTTTGGTCAGAATCAAGCCTGTTTACAGACCCATGACTCCTCCTTGGAGTCTAAATTTAGTTCTTTCAGTTCTTCAAGGGGTTCCGTTTGAACCTTTACATTCCATAGATATCAAGTTACTATCTTGGAAAGTCCTGTTTTGGTTGCTATTTCTTCTGCTAGAAGAGTTTCTGAATTATCTGCTTTGCAGTGTGATCCACCTTATCTGGTGTTCCATTCAGATAAGGCTGTTTTGCGTACTAAACCTGGTTTTCTTCCAGTTTCAAAGAAGGAACGTTTGTTACACATTTTAGATGTGGTCCGCGCTTTAAAGTTCTATTTAGATGCAACAAAGGATTTCAGACAAACCTCATCTTTGTTTGTCGTTTACTCTGGTAAGAGGAGAGGACAAAAAGCTACTGCTACCTCTCTTTCTTTCTGGCTGAAAAGCATCATCCGATTGGCTTAGGAGACTGCCGGACGGCAGCCTCTTGAACGAATCACAGCTCACTCTACTAGGGCTGTGGCTTTCACATGGGCCTTCAAGAACAAGGCTTCTGTTGATCAGATATGTAAGGCAGCGACTTGGTCTTCTCTGTTCACTTTTGCCAAATTCTACAAATTTGATACTTATGCTTCTTCGGAGGCTATTTTTGGGAGAAAGGTTTTGCAAGCCGTGGTGCCTTCTGTCTAGGTAACCTGATTGGCTCCCTCCCGTCATCCGTGTCCTAAAGCTTTGGTATTGGTTCCCACAAGTAATGGATGACGCCGTGGACCGGACACACCAATGTTGGAGAAAACAGAATTTATGCTTACCTGATAAATTACTTTCTCCAACGGTGTGTCCGGTCCACGGCCCGCCCTGGTTTTTTAATCAGGTCTGAAAAATTTCTTTCTTTATACACTACAGTCACCACGGCACCCTATAGTTTCTCCTTTTTCTCCTAACCGTCGGTCGAATGAATGGGGGGCGGATCCAGAGGGGGGGCTATATGGACAGCTCTTGCTGTGTGCTCTCCTTGCCATTTCCTGTAGGGGAGGAGAATATCCCACAAGTAATGGATGACGCCGTGGACCGGACACACCGTTGGAGAAAGTAATTTATCAGGTAAGCATAAATTCTGTTTAAAGTGAAAGTAAACTTACCTGGTTTGCGATCCTCAGTAGCAGTCTTTGTGCCAAAATAATATGAGTTTCATTCATCATTTTTTGAATATTTATCTTTAAACAAATCTATCACTGAAAATTATTCTTTTCTTATACAGTCTGTATTCACCCCGTTTTTTCCTTCTTTTTTTTTTTTTGTCCTTGTCACGTTTTTTAATCACCCAATTGAAAATCTGGCCGTTAGGCGGCCAACAAGCTACGTCATCCTACCTTTTCTTCTTCTACGCATGCGCAAAATTTTTCTTTTACTTAATGAGTTTAGGAGCGCGCTCTCGTTTCGCGCATGCGCATTATATTTTGCACAGACTAAGGCTCATATGTGTAAACGGGTCACTGTTAGTAACGCATGCACATTGTATAGCGGTATCACCGCGAAGCGCATGCAGAGTAGACTGTCAGAAAAGGCTTTGGCATTAGAAAGGTACTTTGTGCACGATCACGAGAGATACGTATAGAGCGGGTGGGACCGCTCTATACGTCACATTTCTAAAATAGAGGAAGTAGAGGGTGGGAGGAGTTTGCCTAGTAACAGTAAGAAAAAAATATATAGATTAAAAGTGCAATTATGAAAAAATATATAATAAAATAAGTTAGCGATTGTATTGCTGTCAGCATTCTGTAAGGAAGATTGACTTCTGGAACTATTAACTTAACTTTCACTTTAAGTAACATCTAAAACTAACAGAAATTGTCACAATATTGCAAAATATTACTCATTACTCATTAGACATGGATACTTCATAATGCGACCTGGCTGATAGCATTTTAATGGGGGACACTGCTCACTGTTGGAAAGGCATTAGTTTTTGTAAAGCACTCTTAGAAAGGGGGGTTTCTATCAGATATGGCTTTATGACTGTAATATATTAATAATATTATTTAAATAATATTTTTCTCCCCACCCAAGGTGGGCTCGGAGAACTTTGTATAGAAGTCTTGATCATTAAGCCGCTGATAAATTATAGGTATAGTTACCAAAGTTATTGCCACTTTTTTAATATATTTTATTGATTTATTTTATATTCAAAATACAAGCAATAAGGTATAGGTATAAAATGATTTCAGCTAACAAAGAAAACATCATAACCTCATATAAAAGCAACACTTCACTGGTTTAAATCTGCAATATACATTCACTATTTATTTTGTCCCCTTTTCCTGTAATTCCATTCAGAAATTGTAAACTTTTCAGTTCCTGAAAGTGCAGAACACTGATATATTCCACACAGCCATTGGCTGCACATACTAGTGATCTATTTATTACTGTCCCTAATTGGCCACAGCAGAGAAGGTAACCTAAGTTACAACATGGCAGCTCCCATTGTTTTATAGACACTAAAAACTTTCCACTTATTTTGTCAATATTTTAAACAGCAAATGAAACTATAAAAATACATCTACAGGTTATTCTCAGACTAATCGTTTCTTTGAAAGCATCATTCTATCTAGTATTTATTTTGTGTTTAATGTCCCTTTAATGATCTATCCCACTGTAGCGCATCTGCATACTCACACTACTCATGTATAATCTGCGGGAGTGTTTAAAGGGACAGTATATTTAAATTTTTTTGAGTTGTGGCCACCACAAACCACACATTTTTAGATCCACTTTTTCTCTAGGGCAACAAAAACTATGGCTCACATTCTTTGTACTGCTTTTTCCCGCAGTCTGCAAAAGCTAAAGCAAAGGGCCGCATGTGGCCCTTGGTCCTCCAGTTGGCCACCTCACCTATAGATCAGGCAATTTTTGCGTTACTAACACTAGATAACTGTCTGTGTCTTTTCACCACTCTGGAGCTGAATGCCTTATAGATCCCAAACAGAAAAGAGCTATTGATTGGCTGGATCGTGCAACTGCCTCTCCTGATTAGCTAACCAGGACTTTACTTATGTGTTTAACCCATTTGTAGAAATTAAACTCATGGCTATGATGAATAATGTACAAATGACATACTGTAACGATAACTTTTGCAGTAGAATGCCTATTTACCCTGCATAACATGCCTTTTAGTTATATGGAATTTTCATTGTGAGACTATTTATAATTCAGCTTCCTGATTAGTGAGGGTTTTCAGCTCACCATAAACTAGACGCTTCCTTTTTTTTCATATCAGTTGAACTTCTGCATTCAGCGTTTAAAAATTCTGTATGTTCAGTTTGTTTATGAAAGGCCAGCCAGATTGTTTTACCATTGTACAGACTTGATACAAAAGATAATATTAAGAGATGTTTATTTGGATTTAAGCAAATGCAAAAAATCGCTTATTTTGCTGTATTCCTTGCATTAGTTTGAAAATGTAAAACGGAAGCCCCTGTAATGAATAAACTAATGAATTAATGCAACAAAAAAAGGCAAACGATTCACACAGTTTTACACTATTAAATAAAAATTTCTGTCAGTTGATTGATTCTTGTTTCAACCAGTAAGTATATAAACTTGACTTTTGTTTTTGACAATCCTGCTAACCACATAAAAAAAAAAGTAATAAAAAACATTTTTATTCTGCTACTGGCTTGTAGCAGTAGCTCTAAATATTACTTTATTAAAGGGACATGAAATCCAGACTTTTTAAAGTACTGTAAAGTTTGTGTGTAGCCTAAAATATATGCAGTGCATTTCCAGTACTACCTAGGTAGGATCTCTGTGAGCACGCACAGGTCCCTATGAATGCATACTGCATCTATCTCACTGCCAATGTCATGGGTTTCTGTGCATGTGCAATCTGACACTGCTAATATTGCTGACATCAGTGGCTCTGACAGAAAGTTCCCCCCTTCTTAACAGTCACACTACTCAAGCACAGGCAATATAGCCTAGTGAAGTTATCTGCCATGCTTACATACATATGCTACTGCTTCATTTTGAGGCAGGAGTAGTGCCCACATGATAAAGATGAGCAATGCTTCATTGTGCAGCAGGATCTAAAGTCTTAACACTTATGTAAAGTATGCATAGATCTTACGTTTTTTTTCTTCCCTCTGATCTTGCTACAGTTACCAGGATTTAACCTGTGCCAGAGTGTTTAGCCTAGTTTATTATGAGGGGGCAAGTGTTTCAGAGCAATCCATCATTGTATAGATAGAAGAAAAGAACAATAATTAGTTTTTATTAATAAAGGGACTTGTTGTTAAAGGAAAAAGAAGTAATTGCATGTCTCTGACATTCACAGAACTCAGGGCAACATATTTTTATACAGCAAAATGTGATAATACAATATTACAATGTAAAAAAGAGATGAACCATGAAGTGAAAGTTCATATGTAAGGATATATTTGTTCTCCCTGGGTTTTCCAGACTTTTGTGTTCCTCCGTGTACTCTCAAAGAAAAGGAAACAAAATACGCAACATAGTGTAACTCTGTAACCACTTGACGGAGAACTGATACACTTGTTAACAAATGATTACTACTCACATTTGATGGAGCTTTAAACCAAGCTCAGGGAAATGCGCACTCCCACTTTATACTGGTGGGAAAACAGTTACTCTCACGCAGATAAGATAAAATCAAATATTTATTAAAATATATAAAAAGCGTCACAAATGCAACGTAAACACCTCTGTCATAGGGTAAATGAGCAATAATATATATGGTATTACTCAAAAGAGCAGTTCCAAGTCCTGGATGGTGACGGATGGAGAAGCAGAAACGTAACCGCTAAATCCTCCACTTTTTTTTTGGAGAATATCTTGTTTATGACAACCCCCTCCCAATAGCTTACAAAAGCGTAATTATAGTGTTGTTGCTAGAAGACTTTCAATAATTATTAAATAATGGATTTAAAAAAAAAAAGACTGTTTTCTAATGAGCACATAATAAAGGAATGTTCTTACACAGTGACATAATGAAGAAATCAGGAACATCTGTAGGAGAGCGCTCTTCCACTCCGTTTGTATGGGCTCACTTGGCAATTTGTTCTGCCTTGTTATTCGGCATCATGCAAATCAGCGCAGCTGGCGCGAGAGAAGAATAACGTCCTTCAGTTTTTAATAAGCACTTCACAGTCAGTTTTTTTCCTTCCAAACAATGAAGAGAGGCCACATCTACATTGCAAGTATCTGTATCATTGTGATACAGATTAGTTAACAAAATCTCATTATATCTATTGTTTGCTGCGGCTTCCCAGTATCGTCTTGGAATGTTGGCACCAAGATAGCACAGGTCACAGCGTTCTCCACAGAAAATGATGTTAGAATTATAAAGTATTTTTTATTATTTATACATATTGTTTAAATGATGCAAAGCACAAATTAATTGCATAGTTTTACATAAGTTGATTTAATTATAATTTGTGCAACAAACATTGCTAAAATGTTATATAAGCTAATTGTAGCTTGATATTGGCCTAAATTCTAGATGGGTGGTCAGCAAAATCAGCTGGGTGGTGTGCCCATTTTACAGGTCCTGGGGAGAAGGCAACATAAGGGACTTCTATAAGAAAAACTCTTTTAAAACAAAGTTGAATTGTAATTTTTTTTTAACCCTGTTACTGCATATGCCAACACGTGGTCATGATCTGTAAATTGCTTTTAGTGCAGAGGACAATCACGTCACCATCCTAGGGGATGCATACGTGGAGGTCTAGTGGCCTGCAGGGCCAGATTTATAATAAGGCAGAATAGGCATGTGCCTACAGACACCTTCCATAGAGGGGCGCCTGCCTCTGCCTATTATAAATACCGGTAACCTTAAAGGGACACTGAACCCAAATTTTTAATTTTCATGATTCAGATAGAGCATGCAATTTTAAGCAACTTTCTGATTTACTCCTATTATCAATTTTTCTTCATTCTCTTGCCATCTTTATTCAAAAAGTAAGAATGTAAGTTTAGATGCTGGCCCATTTTTGGTTCACAACCTGGGTTGTCCTTGCTAATTGGTGGATAAATGCTGTCCATGGTCTGAACTAAAAATTGTCTGGCTCCTTAGCTTAGATGCCTTCTTTTTCAAGTAAAGATAGCAAGAGAACAAATAAAAAATGATAATAGGAGTAAATAAGAAAGTTGCTTAAGATTGCATGCTCTATCTGAATCATGAAAGAAAAAATTTGTGTTTAGTGTCCCTTTAACTAAGATGGCTACCGGCAGTGAAATAACAGCCCTGTGCATGCGCGGTGACCATTTTTGTTAAGGTCAGGCAAATGTCAGTAGAGGGGTGACAAGGGACATAGGGCCAGTAAGGTATAACAGGTGCATAAGTCATGATACCGCTGTGTAATCAGGGGTCCTCTCCCGCCCCCACCCATGCTGTCATACTGCCAGCTCCTTGCTCTAAAGGCCTCTCCCTATATCTGGCTTAAAGTTCTATTTCCCGCTGCCCTCCCCCAGCCCAAGATAGACAAGCATTGCCTGCGGTAATGGGTCCCGCTGCAAGGAAACACAGGTGAGAGGGGACAAGATAGCACCAGCCTGGGCAAATTGAAGCTGGTTGATGTGAGGAGATGGCGCAGTGCAGGGGGAGAGAGGCCTGTGGAGCCTATGTGTGGTGCTGTGTGTATTATGCAGGGATGGCACTGGGTGTGATATACAGATATGTGTGTTATATGCAGAGATGTGTGTAATATACAGAGATGGCAATGGGTGTAATATGCAGAGCTGTGTGTTATATGCAGGGATGGTACTGTGTGTTATATGCAGAGATTTGTGTAATATACAGAGATGGCACTGGGTGTAATATGCAGAGGTGTGTGTAATATACAGAAATGGCACTGGGTGTAATATACAGAGGTGTATGTTATATGAAAAGATGTCACTGTGTGTTATATGCAGAGATGTGTGTAATATACATTGATGGCACTGGGTGCAGGGACGTATTTAGGTTTTGTGCTGCCCTAGGCACTCAGAATCCTGGAACTCAGAACCCCCCCTGGATTTAGGTCATTTTTTGACATATCATTTTTTGGTTAGGGAGTTGTGATTTTTTTTTTTTTTTTTTTTTTGCTGCTGCATTTTAAAATTAAATTTTCCCCAGCCAGGGCTCGTAAAAAGCTTGCATACAGTCTCAGGTAGGTTGAATTAGCACATGTGTACACACACAGTAAGTGCAGCGTATTGTGCAGCTTTTATTGACAGAAAGTCAGTTTATAGAAATAGATGTGACACACATATGACATGACAGCACATACTAACCTCTGATTCTTAAGCACATACAGATACATACAGTACATATCAGGCACATACCTACACCTGCTGCTAAAAGACAAACATATCAGGGCAGTGGGCACATACCTACACCTGCTGCTAAAAGACACACACATCAGGGCATATACATATATACTAGTATACCTGCTGCTAAAAGACACACATATAAGGGCAGTGGGCACATACCTACACCCAGTGGCGTAGCGTGGGGGGGGCCACAGGGGCGGTTGCCCCGGGCGCAAAATTCTGAGGGGCGCAAAATGCTTGGCTCCCAGCCTCCCCAGTCCCCACCATCTCAAGACAGTAGACAGTCACAGTCCCACTCCCAGCGGCGCTACAGGGAGGCTAAAAAATCTGACAGGCGCCTGCGCCCAGCCGTTCTGTCTCTCAAGTGAACTGTCTACTACTCTGAAGTCAAGACGTGCTGTGTATTGATTTAATTATCATAATTTTATGAGTGTAATCCTATCCAACCGTTACCTGCTGCTAGACTAGTGTTTACGCCACTAGTTAGCACGGTCCACTCCCACTCCCAGCGCGCATGTCAGGAGGGAGGAAGAAGTCAGAGCAGCAGAGCCAGAGTGGAGTCAGACTGACTAGCACGCTACGCCCGCAATGATAAGGTAAGTAGTGTCAACAAAAATTACCAAACTCATCACCGGGTCCGTATCAGAACCAGACCACCAGTGCCACTGCCAGCCAGAATTATAATTAAATTATTATAGCCCCTGTTTTTGCCTGGGCCCTGGGGAATAGGGATTGGAAATGGCAACACACGCAAAATGCAGCTTAGCCTCTATCGTTACCCAGGTGACATCGCAGGGCCGGCCAGCCAGCCAGCCAAGTTCCAAAGGACCCAGAGTCACTCTGAGCCAGCCAGCCAAATTCCAACTTCCAAAGGACCCAGAGTCTGAGCCAGCCAGCATGCCAGAGTGTGAGAGTGATCTATGCTGCTTTAAAGTGAAAGCTGGTTATTTTATTTCAAATTCATTTTTAACCTGGGTAAAATAAAACTTACAAGATGTAGATGATCTACATCTTGTATGTTTTACCCAGGTTAAAAATGAATTTAAAAATAATAATAACTGGCTTTCACTTTAAAGAAGCATAGATCACTCTCACACTCTGGCATGCTGGCTCAGATGTATTTTAAAAATGAAATCCCATGTTTAAATATTAAACCATAAAAATATAATTGTTAAGTTTTATATAATGTACTTACTTAATGTATATAATAAAGTAATGGCTTCCTGCAACCATATTGAATCCTAATTTTTAAGGATGAATGTAGAGTTTAGAATTCTATATATATATATATATATAGTATATATTTTTGTTGTTAAAATAAAGCTTTGTTTGTTTTAAAACAAAAACCTGTCTCCTAAGTTGTTGAGCTGTCTCCTAGATTCAAAGCAAATTTGGCAATCCCTACTGTACTGGTGGAAGAGACTCAGTCAGTGCTAATGGATTAGGGGGGCGCAATTCTTGCCTTGCCCTGGGCGCTGAGAAGCCACGCTACGCCACTGCCTACACCTGCTGCTAAAAGACACACATATCAGGGCATATACATATATACTAGTACACCTGCTGCTTAAAGACACACATATCAGGGCATATACAGATATACTAGTACACCTGCTGCTTAAAGACACACATATCAGGGCATATACAGATATACTAGTACACCTGCTGCTAAAAGACACACATATCAGGGCATATAGTAGTACACACCTGCTGCTAAAAGACACACATATCCGGGCACAGAGCTATTCCCTGCTCCTAACAAATACTTATAGGAACATCATGTTATCCTAAAGCACATACATATGCAGATATGTGTGTAATATACATTGATGGCACTGGGTGCAGGGACATATTTAGGTTTTGTGCTGCCCTAGGCACTCAGAATCCTAGAACTCAGAACCCCCCCTGGATTTAGGTCATTTTTTGACATATCATTTTTTGGTTAGGGAGTTGTGATTTTTATTTTTTTATTTTTTTTGCTGCTGCATTTTAAAATTACATTTTCCCCAGCCAGGGCTCGTAAAAAGCTTGCATACAGTCTCAGGTAGGTTGAATTAGCACATGTGTACACACACAGTAAGTGCAGCGTATTGTGCAGCTTTATTGACAGAAAGTCAGTTTATAGAAATAGATGTGACACACATATGACATGACAGCACATACTAACCTCTGATTCTTAAGCACATACAGATACATACAGTACATATCAGGCACATACCTACACCTGCTGCTAAAAGACACACATATCAGGGCATATACAGATATACTAGTACACCTATTGCTAAAAGACACACATATCAGGGCAGTGGGCACATACCTACACCTGCTGCTAAAAGACACACACATCAGGGCATATACATATATACTAGTACACCTGCTGCTAAAAGACACACATATCAGGGCATATACAGATATACTAGTACACCTACTGCTAAAAGACACACATATCAGGGTAGTGGGCACATACCTACACCTGCTGCTAAAAGACACACATATCAGGGCATATACAGATATACTAGTACACCTGCTGCTAAAAGACACACATATCAGGGCATATACAGATATACTAGTACACCTGCTGCTAAAAGACACACATATCAGGGCAGTGGGCACATACCTACACCTGCTGCTAAAAGACACACACATCAGGGCATATACATATATACTAGTACACCTGCTGCTAAAAGACACACATATCAGGGCATATACAGATATACCAGTACACCTACTGCTAAAAGACACACATATAAGGGCAGTGGGTACATACCTACACCTGCTGCTAAAAGACACACATGTCAGGGCATATACATATATACTAGTACACCTGCTGCTTAAAGACACACATATCAGGGCATATACAGATATACTAGTACACCTGCTGCTTAAAGACACACATATCAGGGCATATACAGATATACTAGTACACCTGCTGCTAAAAGACACACATATCAGGGCATATAGTAGTACACACCTGCTGCTAAAAGACACACATATCCGGGCACAGAGCTATTCCCTGCTCCTAACAAATACTTATAAGAACATCATGTTATCCTAAAGCACATACATTACAGGGCACCTAGCTATCTGCTCCTAACATGCACACATATTAAGGCACATACCTATTCTCTGTTCCTAAAGTAAACACATATCAGGACACATACCTACCCCTACTCATAAAGCAGACACATATGACAACACATACCAATCACTTGCTTCTACAGCACACACTTATTGGGGGCTACATATTATTTGCCTTTAAAGCAAACACATATGAAGACACATACCTACCCCCTGCTTCTAAAGCGCAGGACATGTCTATAACTTTCATCTTTAATACATACATACAGTGAATTGTATCTCCTCCTGGTGCACAGTAGACATACACGTCTCACCTTCTACTAATAAAACCTGCATTTATTTAGTTAATAAATCACACACTCGTACTAGAAAGGACTCTTTCAAAGAAACTTCTAAACAGAACTGAATCTTATCAAAGAGCAAAACACTCAAATTACTGTGGAAAAAACTGATAGGACAGATATGATATGAAGTGGCAGGATTAACTCCTTCCGTCCTGATCTAACTAGGGGACTAAGGGTTCATTATTTGCTGCATTTTCACAGAAGACATTGTGGGGACATTGGACAAATAAAGTAATTTTGTATAGATATATGTGTGTGTGTATATGTAGTATATATAAGAAAATACTACACTGCATTAAATCAGCATTCAGAAGTTTTAAACCTTAATTTAGAGCTTTTATTTTGCTAGCAAAATTTGTATTGTGTTACAGTCTGGAAACATACCCCTTCATAGTTACCCTCTATTTTACTTTTATATTGTTGCCTTGGCTTGCATGAATTTTTATGTTACTTTACTTATTTAAGAATCTATTTTCATATGGGAAAAAGTTTCCTCTATAATTAAATCTCTATAACGACTTTTTTTATTAACCCCAACTCCTTTTTTTGCAGTAAATTTATGTTATTAAGAATATTTGTTCAGAGTTTCCTTCCCAGCTTTTTCCACAAAAAGCACCACTCTTATCACTTTTTGTTTCTTTTATACTTCTAACAGTTTTTTTGAGAATAATGGGGTAAGATACCGTAAGAAGAGTTGGCTTTGGACAGGTATGATCGTGAGCTGAGCATAGTGAATACTTTTACTAATACTCCATTATTCTTTATGTGCCCCCTGCCCGCTGGGTCACCCCTCCTCACCAGTCCCCAGTCCTCCTGCCGGGTCACCCCCCTCCTCACCAGTCCTCTCCGGTGTCGGTCTGATGCGATCCCAGTCACTGCGATCCCACTCACAGCTGCTCCTCACTGCCCTGGGAGGGAAATCACGTGCGCACGTGCGTGCCTCCCTCCATCCATGATGTGCGGCAACTGTGAGTGAGGCTGAGCACTGCAGACAGGAAGGCTGGTGGACAGGAAGGTGGGCGGAAGTAAGAAAATGTCACGTGACCTCGGCAAAAGTCAGGCCACGTGACCGCCGAACAATTTTTTTTTTACATTTTAGCAAAAAAAACATAAATAAAAAAAAAAATATGTATGCAATTGACAACATATAAGTGCCACTGTGCCCCCCCCCCCCCCAAATCTGCCGCAATAGGCACCGGCCTTGTTGGCCTAGGCATAAATACGCCCCTGACTGGGTGTAATATGCAGAGGTGTGTATGTAATATGCAGAGGTGTGTGTAATATTCAGAGGTGGCACTGGGTGTAATAGGCCAGCGGCCATCTTAGTTAAGGTAGGAGGCACATCGGTGTGCCTACATGCACATAGGCTGTAAATCCGGCCCTGGTGGCCTGGCATGAGTGTGGTGACGTCGCCAAGCCCTGGAAACCCAGAACTTCCAGGATGCTGCAGAGGGCATAGGGGAGCTGGATGGAGGTGGTTAGTATTCATACCGCTAATTCTGAGCTCCCTTAAAGGGATGGTAAACTCTGATCATTTAAAAGCAGTAATTTAAAAATACGTTATATTTTATTGCAGCTTCATTTACTAGTTGGTACTTTTATGTGGGGTTTAAGAGACAGCAGTCTAGTGAGGTGCAATAAGAAAAGAATTTCTGATTAAAGGCATATCTTTCAAACCACGCATAAAAAGTACAAACTAGTGAATGAAGGTTGCAATAAAATCTAATGTATTTTTAAATTACTACTTTTACATTATCAGAGTTTACCGTCACTTAGAAACCCTCAAGGGTATTTGCTGGGAATGGAAATAAAATAAAAATACACACATTTTGTAGGTAGGGAGGCTCTATGGGTCTGTAACAGTTCATCAAAAATAACTAGAGGCCTACAAGACCCCTATATTTAAAATCCAGTACCCCCCTTTTTTAAAAACATGCCGTATATAACTTTTAATAGCAGGGTGATCACCTGGTGTGAATAATTGTGCATTTATTTAAGTGGTACTTATACCCAAAGGGGTCTTTTTTATATTGGGGTTTTATCTCCTTCTTTTTACAATAGTGTTTAGAAAAGACTCACACACACCCTTTTGTTTACCACATTGTTTATTAAAATGGTAATAAAACTATAAAAAAAAAATTGTTTATGTTTCTCACAAGTCATGATATATATAGATATTTCCAAGTAATAGATCCGCACTCGCTGGACTTTCAAAAAACAATAGTTTATTGTGTACAGTGACGTTTCGGGGAGCCAACTGTTTGTGCTTTTCCCACAGAAACTCTCTGAATACATTGTTTCCAATGCAGCAAAGGATTCTGGGTAAGATATGCAAATGAGGTTCACAATGACTCACGTTTTTACTTTAAGCCTGATTTTTAAGGCAGGCTTCCCTTTACGCCATAACATCGCCGTATTACACAGCTTTTAAGCTTAGCTAGGGTTAGTATAGTGATTCAGTATATATATATATATATATATATATATATATATATAATTTGTGTGTTTCTGCCTAAAAAAATTACCTACAACAGGACTTCAATTTGAGCAGCATCTAAAATTCAGCACAGGGGTGGAATGATCCATCAGTTAAAGGGTTAATATGCCAACTAACTTGGTTCCCAAAGTGTTAACTCAGGGGATTTTGTGACTGTTGTAAAACAAATTCTGTTTTGTAATCATTGCTCCTTTCATCCACTAGAGAGCAACATTGTTGTTATAAAAGTAATAATCAGTGTATTTGATTATTTTTCTGTCTATCCTATGAAAAAGATATAAGAAAAAAAGGAAGTAATATTGTAAGTGTACTCGGCTTTCTTTTTATTGCATTAATATACATTTATAGTTAATATTACAAAGCTCAGACATTAAGCTATATGATTTGCAGCTGATAATCTAGTACTTCCTTTTTTGCAGACTGAGCATCTCAGGCTGGTATATTTATTCTGATCTGTAGAAGTGAATTAGGCAGATCTGCCGCTGACTTCTAAACACCAAAACAATCCAGCAATCTGCAGCAGAGTTAGGTAAGAGCTAATTTATTTGTATTTCCTGCATCAAACTGTCCTCTAGTTTTGTAAATATATTATATAATTATATATAGTATAGCAAGATTGTTGTCTTTTTTTTAAAATACATTTTTAGTTCCCCCCCCCCCCCCCTTCTTTACTTGTTTATTGCAATAAAAAGATTTCATATAGAGGACAGTTGCCTTATACGACAAAACAAAAATAAGAGATATTTGAAATACAGTGTGTTTGTGTGTGCATATATATATACTGTGCCATGTCTAACGCAGAGGGCTGTAACACATAAAAATTCATAGTTCATCTTCTGAGAAGCTCCAGTTTGGCTTAAATGGCCATAAACTATTCCAGTTATAGAGATCATTGAGTCGTTTCATACTTATTTGCAACCTTGGGGTCATGTTTGCATAATTTGGCAAAAGCAGTGAACCAATCCGTTTGAAGCGTGAATACTTTTGAATTCTCTTTACCTCATACCCACAAAGGGGTTAAATACATAGTTAAAGTCCTGCTGCAGCTACACTTCTGAACTGGGCCTGAGCAGGACATGGTGATTACCTGCTTATGCATGTGCCTGATATGCTCAATAGCCATATTCTACTCAAGAGCAACAATGCATGTGTCTCCCAATCTTAAAGGGACAGCCTTTTTCAGAATTTTTTGTTTAAAAAGAAAAATAACCCATTTTATCCCTATTCCCCAGTTTTGCATAACCAACACTTTTCTATTAATACACTTTTTTACCTCTGTGATTACCTTGTATCTAAGACTCTGCAGACTGTCCCTTTATCTCAGTGCTATTTACAGACTTGCATTTTAGCCAATTAGTGCTGACTCATAAATAATGCTACAGGAGTGAGCACAATGGTATCTATATGGCACACATGAACTAGCTCCACCTAGATGTGAAAAATTGCCAAAATGCATTAAGATAAGAGGCGATATGAGCCTACCTAGGTTTAGCTTTTAACAAAGAATACCAAGAGAACAAAGCAAATTTGCTGATAAAAGTAAATTGGGAAAGCTGTTTAAACTTACATGCCCTATCTGTATCATGACAGTTTAATTTTGACTTGACTGTCCCTCTAACTTTAGCTATCAGTCTTTCCTCTTTGCAAAGTTTAAATATATAGGCACGATTCAGTAAAGCTTTCTAGTCTGGGGAGATTATTCAGGACGTCTCATCAGTACTGCATGGGCCCTCAAATAATTTTAGATAGGGCTAATTGTAGCTATTTATCTCACTCTGCTGAGTTCTGGATGTGAAGGAGAGGCACCTACATTAAAATAAAAGGTCTAAAAAAAAAAAAAACGATTTTGTGAAATTTGTCTCCATGCTGGCGAGATTTTGATTATCGGACATTTTATAGTATTTTTCCACAAGTATGTCCCTTTAAAACAGGACAGAACCGAGCATAATGCAGATCAAAGAAAAATTGGATTGAAAATGATCTAACCCTCCAAACATTCTGTACTATAGTGCACGCAACCTGTTTCCAAGGGAAATGTGTCTGCAACAGACGGAAAATGACTTAGCGCAGTTGGTTGCAGACTTCCGTGGTAGTGACAGGGTTAAGCTAGATCTGCATGTTAAGTACTTGGGATAAGGAAGTGCTTGTTAACAGAGTCACATGTTTGTAAGAAACAGAAGTAACACTATTGGCCGTCTCCTGGGATATTGGCATCACTTCTCCTTAGCCTGAGGCTGTGAGGTTTTGTCATTAACTATATATCATCATGTCGGTAACTGCTGTTAGCTACTCCTTAATATAGTCAGTGATGCTTTCTGTGGCATTGTGGGAGGTGCTTTTATAATGTTTTTTTTATGTCTGACACGTATATTATTATTATTATTATTATTTCTGCACTGTTGCTTGATTTCTAAACACCCACTGATTATACTGTAGCTCTCTGGCAGCTGAAGGATTACATTTATATTAAAGGGACAGTATACACCAATTTTTCATATAACTGCATGTAATAGACACTACTATAAAGAATAATATGCACAGATACTGATATAAAAATCCAGTATAAAAACTTACTTAGAAGCTCACAGTTTTGCACTGTTGATGTTGTTAGGCTGGGACGCCCACTGAAAGGGGCTGAGAGCAGACCCTCCCACTCCCCTCATATGAAAAGACCCATTATACAAACAGTAGCAAGCTGGAATCTGTAGACATCAGTATAAATCTAAAACTTTGGGGCTTGGTTCGGAGTCCTGAAAATCAGCACAATGTTTTTTAAAAATGAGCAAAACTATACGTCTTTACAAAAACACCAGATGGGCTATATAAATGGATCATCTACAAAACATTTATGCAAAGAAAAAATTAATGTACAATGTCCCTTTAAGTGCTGCTATATTTTGCAGTGTGACCACCCATGCATAAGGGTATTACAAATCACATACTAATTATTGAAGAATTATGTTCTAAAGAATCCAGTTACTGGGCACATAAGTGTATGCCATAGCGAATGTCTATATGCTTTAAAAAACAACAAATAACTTTATTGCTTTTAGAGAAAATATGTTAAATGTATAAAAGCAAAATGTTAAAGGGACAGTACACACATTTTAATTGCAAGATCTATCTGCAGTCAATAAAGTAACATACTGGATGAGATTTAAAATGTTTTGAATGTATTAACATCTTCTTTTTTTTGTAATGGTTTTTGATAGTGAAACTCTACAGACCGCTTGTCTTATTTGTATTTGAAGGAGCCAATCAGGACCTGTTTTGGGAGTAGGCAAGGCTAGCCAATGTAATTTTCTTAGAAAAATATCCTTTGTTTTGCAGTTTATTATCTTCTAATTTCTGCTTAAACCAATTAGCAGGGATGTGCATTCGACAGTTTTGTTAGCTGTGCAAATCCAGATCTTACTGCGTTGAACTTTCACAAGAAGAAATCCGGCTACGAAAAGAGCTGAATGCCGTGAGTGGCTGCCTTCTTCCGGCAGCTAACGAAACTGCCAAATGCACAGCCTACCAACTGTATGCTGCAGGGGTTAGACCTTTCAAGACTACTATGCACTCCTCTAAATCGAAAATAAATATATTTTGCAAAGGTTTTTTATTACACACGATAAAACATTTTATATCAACATTTCAAAGAGTTTACTTTCCCTTTTAAGTATTTTTTATTAGAACAAGAAAGACGCACAGTCTGATGGCTTGCAATTATGTATTTTATTACTTAGGTATTCAAGGGCACACATGGAAGTATAAATATAAATTTGGCTTTGAATGGTTGTATCACCATTATAACCGGTTACAATAAAAAGAAAATGGTTTAGACATCTAAACAGAAAAATGTATGTGAATAAACTGTTCATAACATGATAAAAAAAATGTTGTTTTCTATAAAGTTTTCACCTCATCTTGAACATCTAAACATAGAATTGTCTATGGAAAAAACTATTCATAACATATGGCAAACCCCATTTTCTATTTCCATGAAATCCTTTCCTACTCTAAGGGCCACTCCTGGATCTTACTTTGCTCAAGTAATTTAGGTTAAAGGGACAGTCAAGTCCAAAAAAACCTTTCATGATTTAAATAGGGCATGCAATTTTAAACAACTTCCCAATTTACTTTTATCACCAATTTTGCTTTGTTCTCTTGGTATTCTTAGTTGAAAGCTAAAACTAGGAGGTTCATATGCTAATTTCTTAGACCTTGAAGACTGCCTCTATTCTGAATACATTTTGACCACTAGAGGGCATTAGTTCACATGTTTCATATAGATAACATTGAGCTCATGCACGTAAAGTGACCTAGGACTGAGCACTGATTGGCTAAACTGCATGTCTGTCAAAAGAACTGAAATAAGGGGGCAGTCAGCAGAAGCTTAGATTACAAGATAATTACAGAGATAAAAAGTATATTAATATAACTGTGTTGGTTGTGCAAAACTGGGGAATGGGTAATAAAGGGATTATCTTTCTTTTTAAACAACAAACATTTTTTGACTGTCCCTTTAACAAAGGAGAATAAAAAAAGGAATAACGCTAGTAATATTTTTTTTTTTTAAATCTGGGTTTGACAAACACAGGAGCCATGGAACCACTGGCTCCTAGAATTTTACCTCTGGCTCCTAACTTTTTGGGTAATTCTCCATATATCTAAATACAAATATTACTGTCTGGCTGCTAAAAGTATATTTTGGCTAATAAATATTTTTACTGGCTCCTAAATTTGTCAAACCCTGTTAAATATTGCTAATAATAGTGGCAGACATAACACAAACAATACTTTTTCACTCTATATAAGGTATATCTAACAATACTTATAATGGCTACCAACTAGTTATGCCAATCTTATAAGATGCAAGTAGAAACGAGAAATAGTAAAAGTGCCATGAGGAGATACATAGAATTAGGACTATAAATGGTTTAAGGCACAAATAATGGTAATGTTAAATCAAGCATTTAAATAAAACCCCAAAATGTCTCCAATAAAGATATGTCTATTAACACGACATAGTAGAACACCCGTAGGAAGATCTTTTTCCAATAATTAACTATTTACATCTATTTTAAAGCCACAAGAAATTCAGAAGTATCGCCAATCAGGTTTGAGGGAGTGAACAGTTCACAAAACAAACACCAGTTTTCTGAATGATTGGGACATATTTAAAGGGACAGTCTACTCCAGAATTTATATGGGTTTTAAAAGATAGATAACCCTTTTAGTACCCATTCCCCAGTTATGCATAACCAACACAGTTATATCAATCTACTTTTTACCTCTGTGATTACCTTGTATCTAAGCCTCTGCAGACTGCCCCCTTATTTCAGTTCTTTTGACAGACTTGCATTTTAACCAATCATTGCTGACTTATAATTGACTCCACAGGAGTGAGCACAATGTTATCTATTTGGCACACACAAACTAGCGCTGTCAAGTTGTAAAAAACTGTCCAAATGCACTGATTCAAGGGCTTAGAAATGAGCATATGAGCCTACCTAGGTTTAGCATTCAACAAAGATTACCAAGAGAACACAGCAAAATTGATGATAAAGGTAAATTGGAAAGTTGTTTAAAATTGCATGCCCTATCTGAGTCATGAAAGTTTAATTTTGACCAGACTGTCCCTTTTAATAAATATTTCATCCGATTGCCACAATAGCTTTTCAGTAAAGCTCTTTGAAGGATTAGCTGTATAATAACAGGAGCCTCTGATATTGCGCTCTAGCATGGCTGCTGCTGAGCCTTGCCCGGTCATTAGGCAATTTTTATACTGGCCTAGGTCTTTTATTGCTACATCTCAGCTTTTCCCAGAAACAATGGGAATGTCTTGTTTTGGAACTGGAAGGGCAGCAGTCCAGAAATTGGGTTTTGAGGTCCTGCTTTTGGCTGCCTTAAAAACATAGAAGCATGTTTCCTTGGCCTAAACATGTGTATGATTATCACTAGGCTGACATGCTTTCTTGCATTCTGTGCATGTGCAGAAAACTTTCACCTTTCCATATTACATAGAGAAATAGCACTTTTGCTTTTTTGGCCTCTTTAGGGAATGTAAAACAAAGCACTATTGTTACACTGGGATGCAATTGTCCCCATACAAGGTATGTGGTATTAGTATATGGGCCAGATGCACATGAAAACTATTAGATAAATGGCTTAAGCAGGGTAGGTGAATGAATTGGATTTGGGTTGAATTTGAAAAATCCCAATAACCCACTTGATAAGTAATTGTAGCCCATTTGTGTGGATTGTAATGTGTATGTCTATAGGGGTCAAATGGGAATGTTAGAAGACTGAGCTTGGTAGCTACACCCAAGCAGATGTCTTTTAAATTCATTATAAACTTAAAGGGACATAAAACCCAAAGATCCAGATAGAGCATATACTTTTTTAAATATGTTTCCAATTTACGTATTAGCTAATTTGCTTTGTTCTCATGTTATTCTTTGTTAAAGAGATATCCAGATAGCAAGCACACGTCTGGAGCACTAAATGACAGGAACTATAGCGCTGCTATAGTGCTCTTGCTAATGTATAATACTGTTGCAAAACTGCTCCCATAGTACCGCAGACACGTGCACACTCCTGAACTTCCCTTCATGCTTTTCAAATGGCAAAGTAATGCTAAAGAAGCTATTTGTAATCAGTTTAATACACTCCAGTAGATAAATAAGGTAATTGGGAACACTTTAAAAGGGAAACAATTTTACAGTACCCTGTCCCTTTAATGTGTTATGCAAATGCTACATTTAGCTATTTCTGTTAATTTGCAATGAGTACAGTGTTCACTAGATGGCGCTGTTGTACTCTCAACATGTTAGAGCAGTTTTATTCTGATTTTTTTATAACCCAGTACAATAATGACATCCCCTTATGACCCTGATTCTTTGCTGAGTATTTAAATGTCAGACTGGAAATATAAAACACATTTACCAGTAAGTTAATATAAAGCTGTAGACTCATTAGTCAATATGTACAGTATTTATTTATTTATTTATTTAAAGGGACATTTTTCTTTCATGATTCAGATTCGCTATACATTTTTAAACAACTTTTCATTTTACTTATTATCAATATAGCTTCATGCTCTTTGTATCCTTTGTTGGAGTAGCAATGCCTTACTGGGAGCTAGCTGAACACATCAGCAAGACAATGGCAGCAAGAGGCATATATGTGGCACATAGCTCCTGAACCTGCCTATGTATACTTTACAACAAAAGATACCAAGAGAACGTGCAAATTAGATAATAGAAGTCAATTGGAAAGTTGTTTGCTGTATTTGAATCGTGAAGGGGAAAAAAAAACATTGGGTTCCATTTTCCTTTAACTTCAATTAACAAATTTACTTTGTTCTCCTGGCATCCATTGTTGAAAAGCATACCTACAAGGAACTAACTGGTGATTGGCAGCTGCACACATGTCTCTTGTCATTAGCTCACAAGATGTATTTAGTTAGCTCACAGTAGTGCCTTCTTGCTCTGGAAATTACTTTAAGTATGTGCTTAAAGGGACATTAAATTCTAGATAAAACGATGCATTCAAAGAAAAGATTAGTCTGAGAATAACATGTAGATGTATTTTTAAAGTTTCATTAGCTGTTTAAATATTGACAAAATAAGTGTTTAGTGTCTATAAAACAATGGGAGCAGCCATGTTGTAACTAAGGGTTACTTTCTATGCTGTGGCCAATTAGGGTCAGTTATAAATAGGTCACTAGAGTGTGCAGCCAATGGCTGTGTGGAATATAACAGTGTTATGCACTTCCATTTCTAACAGGAACTGAAAAGCTCACAATTTCAGAATGGAATTACATGAAAAGGGGACAAAATAAATAAATGAGTATATTGCAGAGGGTTTTATATATATATATATATATATATATATATATATACAAAATAAATAATGACGAGTTATCATTTTATATTACAATCTCAAAGTGTTTAGTGTCTCTTTAACCCCTTTGCAGAGGTTAAAGGGACAGTAAACCTTAAAAATAATGTTATATAATTCTGCACATAGTGCAGAATTATATAACATTATTTAAGTGCTATAGTTATAAATGCCTTTTTTTCTCTTTAAATATGTAAAAATTACGGCGCTTTTACAGACCCGCTCTCTGCTCTCTGCTGAGCGGGTCTGTAATATTTAGTCAGCGCATCGGGCCAGCTGTATAGTCACAGCCCGGCCCGACGGCGCCATAAGACTAAGTGCAGCTCGCTCCTGTCACAGGAGCGAGCTGCACTTAGTGCTATGGCGCGGTCGGGCCGGGCTGTGACTATACAGCTGGCCCGATGCGCTGACTAAATATTACAGACCCGCTCAGCAGAGAGCAGAGAACATTATTTTTAAGGTTTACTGTCCCTTTAAGCCCATTTTTATGTGAAAGCAAGAATAAAATGCTCATATTAGAAGATTTTCTTTTTTGCACTTCATGTCCCTTTTTAAAAATATTATTTATAGTTAATCAGGTATGACCTCCAATAAGATGTGTGTCACCAGTAACCAATCACAAAACAGATCCTTCTCAAAACACCTATAATAAGAATAGGAAAATCTTGTGCCATCCAATCATCACATAAGGACTTTCAACATTCTGCCCAAAATCAACAAGCCAGGAAACCCAGGACGACCCATTGTAACAGGTATGGGACAACTGACTGAACAAATACCTGGCCTAATAGAAAGTTTTCTTAAGCCCCTAGTTATTAACACTAAGCGCTTTATACTGGGCACCACAGACCGTAACCATGGATGTGGGATCTTTATACAGGAACATCCCACATAAAGATGTCATTGAGGCCGGTGTTAATTTTTCTCGTCCCACAAAGTTGGTGGGTCCTGTAGTTACATTGTAGCACAAAGTGGCAGAACGAGTTATAGAGTGTATTAAGCTTATTAAGGTAAGTTTGTGGTGCAGGTGCATATACTACATCCCCATAATCCATGATTGGCATCGGCATTTGCTGTACAATCTTTTCCTTTACTGTAGGGCTTAGACAGGATTTGTTTCTGTACAGGGCACCTATTTTTGGATAAAGTTTAGATGCCAGTTTTTCTATGTGGAGGCCAAAAGATAGATTAGGGTCTAACAACATACCCAAGCATTTGAAAGAGTGGACTGCGATCAGTGTGCAATTTGATTTTGTTTTGATTCGTAGATGGGAATTTTATAGTTTGTGTAATTTCGGTACCGTTCCAAAGACCATTGTGACAGTTTTGTCAGTGATTAGGAAGAGTTTGTTTTTTGAGATCAACTTTACTACCTCTGTGAACTGGTCTTGAAGCACTGCCTCAAGCTGTGGCAGATCGGACTTGCTTGCATAGATTACCGTGTTGTCTGCGTACATGTGTACAGTTGAGGATTTGCAGACATTTGGCAGATCATTTATAAATAATGTGAATAGCAGGGGGCCGAGAATGGAACCTTGGGGAACACAACACTTGACTGGGAGAGGGAGGGAGTCGCTGTCAGAAATGGAGACATATTGTGATTGATCCGATACATATGATCGAAACCAGGTTAGCGGACAATCAGCAATACCAGAGTTTTTTTAGTTTGAGCAGTAGTATGTCGTGGTCTATTGTGTCAAAGGCCTTAGCAAAATCAAGGAAAAGTTGCTCCAGTTAGGTCTCCTTGTTCCATGCCAGTTTGGATGTCGTTGCAAACTTTTAGGAGGGCAGTTGTAGTGGAGCAATTCGGGCGAAAAACCTGATTGATCAGGGGTCAGATAGTTAGATTGTTGGTAATACTCACTTAGTTGCGTATGGACGCATTTTTGTAAGATTTTTGACAATACTGGGAGCAATGATATTGGGTGATAGTTAGAAACCAAGGTTATCTCACGACTTTTATGGATAGGCACTACTCTTGCAGTCTTCCAAAGTTTGTGTATGAGCTCCTGAGCTTACATCCCTGCTTATCAACAAAAGATACCAAGAGAACAAAGAACATTGATAATAGAAGTAAATTAGAAAGGTGTTTTAAAATCACATTCTCTATCTGAATCATAAAAGAAAACATTTTTGGTTTCATGTCCCTTTGACGTCTAATTATTTGTTATTTTTTTCGTCACTAATCCTGCTTGGTATTCTTAGGTTTAAACTAAACCTAGGTAGGCTCATATGTTAATTTCTAAGCCTTTGAGGGCTGCCTCTTATCACATGCTTTTTAAATCTCTTTTCAACACAGAGACAGAAGTACACGTGGGCCATATAGATAACACTGTGTTCAGGCACAGGGGGTTATTTAAGATTTAGCACAAAACAATGCTAAATTTAAGACAATAGATAATAAACAGTTACAGTCATGTGGATCAGGGGGCTGGAAGAAGGTTCCTAGATACAAGGTAATCACAAAGGTAAAAAGTATATAAATATAACTGTGTTGGTTATGCAAAACTGGGGGAATGAGTAATAAAGGGATAATCTATCTTTTAAAACAATAACAATTCTATGGTAGACTGTCCCTTTAATTATTTTTAGCATTCACATGGTTTAAAAAGGGTGTTGCCTTTGATCATAATGTTACTGCTTTATATAATGAATGTCACAATTTTTAATCGTAATATTTTATTTAAAGGGACATTATATTCATTTTTTTAAACAGTTTTTTGTTTGTTTGGTTTTTTATTTGCCTGAAAGCATTGCCTGGTAGAAGCATGTTTGTGTACTCCCAGCTAATGCTCGTTGGTTTAAATGCTACTCTTTTATAGGGAATAGATTATTTACGAGTACATTTTTATTAAGAACATATGCAATAGAAAGATTAAACATTTTAGGGTTTATTTTTATATATGCAAATAAATATTACAATATTAAATTTTGTCATATTAGAATACTAAATCATGATCATCATCATCTATTTCATTAGAGCATGTAATTTTAAGAGTATCAACCCTGCACCCCTATGTGTTTAACCACTTCAAAGTTATTAAACACATAGTAGAAATACAGTTTGAGACCTGTAGAGCACTGCTGGTCCCGAGTGGAAACTGGCACTCATGCAATCAGCAGCACTTGTTACTATTGATGCTGATTGGATCAGAAGTACTTTCCAGTTGAGACCTGGAAAGAAATGTCGATCTTGAGCAGTGCTTCAACTATGTGTTAAATTCCTTTGGGGGAGTTCAACATATAGAGGTGAAGGGTCTCTAGTCCTTAAAATGACCTGCTATAACAAATTAAAGCATGTCATTTTTTTCACTATACTAGCTCTTTAACTATGTGTTTAACCAACTTGCATGTGCACGCAACAGTGCAATAATAAAATGATCTAAGTAGAATGGCATAAGACCTAAAACTCATCTATACTATAATCGCATTTTTAACACATCCGTCGGTGTCGCCAGTTGCGCACGCATCCTCAAAGGAATGTTGGCAGGCGCGAGGCAGCCAAAAGAATTCTCTGGATACAGCGAAGGCAAACGGAGCATTACAAAAACTTAACCACCCGCAATAAGTAGTAAAAAAAAAAAAAAAAAAAAAAAAAAAAAAAAAACCCCAACCGCCCCGCAATTAATAATAATAAAAAAAAAAAACTATCCGCCCGCAATAAGTAAGAACATGCAATTTTATTTTTTTTAATTATTTTTTTTAATTGGCTTTATTATTAATAAAAGTAGGGTTTTACATAGTTTGGAGACGCAACCTCTTTTGAATTACAATTAGGTAATTTGCATATATAAAGCAGGCTAATTCAAATTTTTTTTTTTTAAGTAATATTTTAATTAGTATCCTAAACCAATAACAAAGTTAAAGATAACATTTTCTTGTCAGAATAATTAATTTATTACAAAATAGTAAATGATGTTTCCTCTTTTGTTCCATAATTTGAAATAAGACTATTTCCTATATGGTGGTTATAATGAGTTAAGTTCAAGGGCCTATTATATGTTGTTTAGGTTAGTTGTTTTTAAGATAGGACTCCCATGTTGTTATCATTTCTGCATATGTATCCATTTTGTCTTGTTTTAAGAAATAAAATTCTTCTAATAGGAGTAGTTCAGATACTCTGAGTCCACATATTTTCAGTAGGTGGGTCCCTAGCTTTCCAAATTTTCACTGTTAAAAATGTAATATTATTTGACATTTATAAAGAATAATTTTAGAAGTGGTTTTATATTTTAGTTTTGGAAGTTTGTTTAATAACCAAATTAAGGGTCCAATGGAATCTAAATATTAAGTATATCTTCTATTTCTGTTATGATAGTTCTCCCAAAAATTCTGGATAGATGTGCACCACCACCACCACCACCACATGTGAGCCATATCACTACCTACATGACCACAACGCCAACAAGTATTTTTTGTCGTATTAAAGAGACGGTGTAGTTTTTCGTGGAGTGTGGTACCACCTATGCAAGATTTTCAAGTCAATTTCAAGTTTTGCAGTTGATATAGATTTTTTTTTTTTAAGGAAAGACTGAATTATGATGTTTCCCATCTCTCTATATATGGGTAAGATGTGTCCTGGAGATGGGGGTGTTTAATAGTATTTAAAGATGGACAGTGTATGTCGAAGTGGAGGTTCCTTTACACATAGTTGTTCAAATTTTGTTAGAGGTCTAATCCTATTCCTAGCTTGGGGGTGTGCGTTGTTAGGAAGTTATATGCCCTTCTATAGGTTTAAACCAATTTTTAAAGCATGTGAAACCTTCATTAATAAGGACCTCTTGTGATTTTATTTGGTTCGTGGTCTATAAGCCAGAATATCAGAAAGTCAAAGAGGGTGTAGGTATAATGATGAAGTGAGATATGAGATCCTAAGTTTAATTCTCCATTATAGATTAGTGATGTTAATGAGAGGGTAGGGGAATTTGAGGTGTTGGTTGTTTAATAGTCCAGCAAGGTCTATTCAGGATGTGTGTATTGGGGATATGTGTGTTCCAGAGTTACCCACCGTTTATGTTTGTGAAGGGTTCAGTCTATTATGCGTTGGGAGAAATAATGCATATCTGTAGTTAGTCAGAGTGGGTAATCCTAAACCTCCTTGAGCTTGTGTATAGTCAAATTTTTTTTTGTGTATTCTAGATGTTTTTTGTTCCATGTGAAGTCGCTGAATGCTTTCTGCAGGGATGGAATGTAGTTCTCAGGTAGCGGAATAGGTAGTGTTGCAGGTATATAAAATTCTAGGGAAGAAATTCATTTTTATTAAATTTATGCATCCCAGCCAGGATAAAAAAATATTTTATTTCCAGATGGGATAGATCTTTAATTATTTCTTCTTTGATCCCTTTATAATTAAGCTGAAAGAGCTTCAGTTTCTGCGCTAATTCAACTTTGGGTGATGGGCAAAGTAATAATTTAAAATTTCTGATTTGGAGGTGTTGATTAAGAAAGTTAGAATGGGAGGCTAAATATTTGGAATTCAGAGATTACTAAGGGTAGAGAGATTACTGGGGTTCGTTAGTGTAAATAAGATATCATCTGCAAATAAGGAAATGGTGTAATTTTGATCAACGATCTGCATTCCGGTTATGTCTGGATGCAATCTGATTCTCTCAGCTAGTGTTCAATGGCGCAGGTAAATAGTAAGGGGGACAGGTGGGCACCCTTGTCTGGTGCCATTTGTTATCTGAAATGAGTCAGATAATACCCCCATTTATAAGTACGTTGGCGCTTGTTGAGAGTATAAGGAAAATATACACTGTAAAACCTCCTGGACCAAAACCCATATTTTCCAAGTTAGTTTAAGAAAGTCCCAGGCAACACGGTCAAATACCTTTTCGGCATCTGTGGATAGCATGATCAATGTTAGTCTTATGTTTTTGTGCGTGAAATATCATGTTTACGGCGCCCTGATCTTCTGTCTTTAGCCTCCCCTTCCAGGTATAAACCCCACTAGGTCTAAGTTATTAGGTCTTGCAATTTGTTTACTCTATTTGCTATCATTTTTGCAAATATTTAATGTCAAAAGTTCAAAAGGGATATAGGTCGTAATTAGAGGTAGATTCAGGTGATTTTCGGTTTTAGAATCACAGTGATATGGGCCTTCTAGAGCATTTTTCGAGAAAGGGTAAGATTTATCAATACTATTGAAATAAGCCAGGATATGGGATGCTAGCTGTTCTATATATACTTTATAACATTTATAGGGTGAATCCATCAGGACCTGGGGACTTGTGATTAGGGTAGATCTTTTAATCACATTTCTGGAGTGCTTCCAGTGAAAAGGTGAGTCTAATTCCTCTCTTTGGGTTAGGGACAGTTTTGGTAATTTTGGGGTGGAAGATAATTTAAAAAAATGGTATTTCATAAAAATTTTCATATAAAAATAAACATTGCAAATTTATGACGTACATTAAGTAAGATAACTAACGCATGTACAAAATTGACTTTGAAAGTAGACATGACATAAAGTGTTACAATTTCATTCATGAGTACTTGTTATTTGCATTAGTTAGGCTAATATAGACATAATAACGGTTTCTTATGAAGTATACATTTATAATACAGGTGTTAACATTTGAGAGTTCAATTTTTTTTGAGTCAGGGAGAAGTGGTTTGTGTTCTGAAATTAAATGACCAGGGCGAGAGCGCTACTTTTCAAAACCATGATGTTTTTAGGGAGTTTCCTTTCATAGAATTCAACATTCAGGAAGAAGGTCTAGTTTTCCTCCCGTTTTTAATATAGTGTGGTTTTTCTAATTGTAAGGATTTTGTAACTAGTTGTTTCCATTCTCAGAGTAGAGGGAATTGGAGTTGTTGTTCATATATCTTGGAATGAGGCATTTGACTCTATTTAACATAATCTTGAAAATAGTTAATTGATATTGGCATGAAATTTTGGGTGATAATTGAGTAGGACAACCAGGGGGGATATGTTGGTGGGGTCGTGTAAATTGTATTTCTATGGAGTATTATTTGTGACCAAAATGGTTTAAGTATTTTACAATCCCACCAAATATGGCTTATCGTCCCAAATTCACCGCATTCTCTCCAACAATTATCTGATGTAGGAGGGATATATGGACTTTAGTCACGTTGGTGTTTAGGTTCCATCTGAAGAGGCAATTTATAGGTTTGTTTCAAGTATAGATGCTGAATCAAAGATTTTTTTATTTTTTTTGTGGATAGAAAATATTTTGTGGCCATTCTTGTGTGGTTATGTTAATATTTAACTCTCTGTTCCAGTAGGTTGTGTAAGTGGGGAGAGACCTAGATGTGATCTCAGATACATTTTTGTATGAGATTCCTAGTGTGCCTTTTTAAGGATAGTTTATATGCAGGGGAGATGGGAGATTGTGTTGTCTATTTGTATACCAGCGGATAGCTGTGAAAAAAAAAACATATAACCTCTGTTTCCTACAATGGTGTTAAAGGAGATAGAATTGTTGAAAGTGCAGGATATTTGTTAACCAGTGTATCCCAAACTTTCAGAGTGCCAGAAATCAAAGGGTTAAGGTTATATTTGGGTCTCTATCTTTTATGCCTAGCCAACCTTGGTCTCCTAGATTTTTTATTTTTAACATGTCTGCTTCTATTGTTGTTCATAATTTATCTGTTGGGTGGTTGTTCCATTGTATTATACGGGATAGGTGAGTGGTATTGTAGGATATTTGGAGCCCCTAGGCCGCCTTTTTTTCTTTGGGGTCTATATAAGATATTTATTATTTTAATCCTGGGGCGTTTATTTCCCATATGAAATTGATTTAACTGCGATTGTAAAGATAGTAATATATGACTTTGGTAGGGATACTGGGGCTGCTTGAATATATAAATGAATTTTTTGGTAGATAGTAATTTTTGGTTGCAGCGATTCTGCCTAACCACGACAGGCTGAGATGTGAGATCCAGGAGGAGGAGTGTTGCACGGATTGTTTGGGATAAGGGTAAATAATTTAAATTGAAGATGTCAGGACCGTGCCTGCTATTGTAATTCCTAGGTATTTAATTGTTTTGTGATTTGTATTAAAGAGTGTTAATCTGTTTTATTTCAGTGTAATGTCTTGGAGTAGCTGTTATGTTTAGTATGTCTGATTTGTTATGATAAAGAAGTTAGACCCACCTGCTGTAAGCAGCAAATTCAGACATGGGGATTGAATTGAAGAGATAGGTGAAGTCAGTTGTCAACAAGATATTGTCTGCAAACAGTGATATTTTGTATTCTGTGTGTTCTAGCTGTAAGGCTTTGGATGAGTGTGTTATCTCTGATAAGACAGGCCTAGAGGTTTCTATAGAGAGAGAGAGAATAATAGGGTGGGATAAAGGGCAGCCCTGTCGGATTCCATTTAAAACTGGAAGGTAGAAGAGATTGAGCCATTGATTCTGACTTTGGCCGTGGATAGAATATAATGCAAAGATTTTATTTATGAAGGGTTGGGAAAAGCCAAAGTGAGACAGTGTGGCAGACATGAACGCTCACTCCACCCTGTCAAAAGTTTTCTCTGCGTCAATAGAGACAAAGAGTTTGTGCCGAGGAGGATTTTGCCATATGTAATAATTGTATTGCTCTGGTAGTATTGTCCTTGGATTCACGTCCCAGCATGAAACCAGTTTGGTCAGGGTGGATGAGGTGGAAAGATCATTTTTAATGTTTTGTATTCTGGTTGTTGCTGTATCACTGTCTGCAGGGATTGCGGTAGATACGTTTATACAGATTGTGATAGTATTTCTGAAATGTTTCTGCTATGGCAAGTGAAGAGTTCTGAGAATTTCCTTTGCTATCTTTGATGTGCAGTATATATGATGATTTCAATTTTTTTCTTAACATAGCGTGCCATGGATCTGCCTGGTTTATTTAGGGTTATGTAGTTTTGTTGTTTTAGGAACAGGTGTTATCGGTTGTGTTCTTTGATAAGGGACGCTAAAGCGTTTGGATTGGAGAAGTTGTAGAGTGTCTTCATTTTTAGGGTCTGATTTATGTAATTCCTCTAGCTGTGTTATTTCTGTTATAAGGGCAGTGATTCCTTCTCGTTTTAGTTTAAGTCTGGCTTTATAGGCTATTAAAAGTCCTCGTATAACACTTTTATTTGCTTCCCAGTTATTGTGTGGGGAGGTATCTGATTTGATGTTGTGTTGAAATAATTCGGTTATATTGTTTTGGAAATCTATTTGAATTTTAGGGTCAATTAACAAGTTATAATTTAATCTCCAGAGAAAATCACTCAGTGGTTTGGATGGCATATGAAAGTAATCAGAGATATATTAGCAGAACGAAATAGACTCATACTGCTGACGTCTGTGAAGATGTAGTCTATCCTTGTGTATATTTTATGTGGAGAGGAGTAAAATGTATAGTCTTTAGATGTAGGATGGATAGTTCTCCATATGTCTAGGCAGGTGAGTTGTTTAAGTATATTGTTAGTTTTAGTAATGCATGCTGAGGCCATGAAGGTTTTGTTTGGTAAGCAATCTAACATCGGGTTAAGGGTTAAATTTAGATCTCCTCTAGGATGAGAGTTCCTTTTTGGTGCTCTAGAATAACGTTTGATATGCCGACAGGGCAGACTCCTTCTGAGTCCAAAGTCCCTCAGCTCTTTCAGACACCTTCTTCGCACATCACCTTCAATGTTACACAGGCAAAGAATGACTGGGGATTGTGGGTAGTGGCAGGATACTTGAAGCTTTGCTGGGGTGTTCTTTGCCTCCACCTGGTGGCCAGGAGTTTAATTCACACTAGTAAGTGAATGAATTTGTGGACTCTCCATGCCATTGGAAAGAAAACTAATCATATAAAAGATCCTGAAGTTAAACCAATAGCATATCAGTGGTCTTTGTGTCATATAATAATATGAGCAACATGGCAATCAAGTGTTAGAAAAAGGGCTTTAACATAGACATACATATACATGTCTAAATATATATATATATTTATATATATATATATATATATATATATATATATATATATATATATTATATATATATATATATATATATTTAAGAAATATGTTTTTGTGGCTGGTGAATATATGGAAACTAAAGTTATCGGTCGACTATATGAAAGACCATTGACCAAAATATACCTACCCTCTTTGTCTCTAATTATTGATATTTCCTGTGGGGGATGTGCTTTAACCAAGATTCCCACTCCTTGAATTTTTTTTTTGGGGTGTGATGCAAAAAATGTTTTTCCAAATTTATAAAGGAATGTTTTTGGTTCTCTGCCTTTCAGAAAGTGAGTCTCCTGTAGTAGAACAATATCACCTGCTTGCTGGACCGGATTTACATCTCAGGTGCCTGTAGGCACAAAAACCTGAAGCGCCACCCCCCACCCCTTAAGGTTATTACATTTTCCCTTTAATGGAGATAAACAAATACACCAATTGCAATATTTGTTGTAATGGAAGCTACACCAAAAATCAATATTCACTTGACTCAAATGGCCATACAATTTCTATTATGTATAACAAAACAAATAATGTTAAACTTTTAATGCAAAATATTCTAAAGAAAACCCTATTTAAAGGGTCATAAAATGTGACAGTTTGCTAGGGCATTTTATTATTGCACTAGTGTTTGCACAGAAGTGTGTTAGCCTCTTGCAAAAGAGTTAAACACATAGTCAATGTCAGTTCTGAGACAGCAATACACATCTGTGCAGACCCAGATGGGCTCATAGGACATGTTTACTGACAAGCCATTAGTGTATTGCTTTTCTGGAGATGACTTTGACTATGTGCTTAACATTTTTGTTGGAGTTAAACATAGTTTTGGGTAAACAATAGCAATATTAAAACTAGCAGCATGCAAGCTCATCAACAACCTTTGCAGCCAGTGGAAGAAAATATAAAATGTAGGTATTTTTTCCACTACATGAGAAAAATCTTGTAAACTCTGATATTTTTGGTACCAATACACACAGATGTTACATTTATTTTGTTCTGTAATATAAATATAATATGATGTTGCTCTCAAAGGAAAAAATGGAATGTTGTAGATTATATGTAATCCAGGGGTCAACAAATGTGTTAAAAATTAGAAGGCAGTAAGAATATTTAGGAGCTCTAGTTTTAGGACCCAGAGAGTCGTATTTGTATATAGATCTGATCTATAGTAAATAATCCAGAAAAGTAGGAGTCAAGAGTCATGGGTAAAATTCAATTTACCACAAAACACAAACATACCACACTCACTTGATTAAAAGAACAGATGAACAATTTTTAATGTGATGTATATGTATATGTATGTGTATATATGTGTGCGTGTATATGTGTGTGTGTATGTATATGTGTGTATATATATATATATATATATATATATATATATATATATATATATATATATTATATATATATATATATATACACAAGAAGGGTCAGAAAAAAGGAAGGTAAAAAGTATACCCTGTGCCAGCAGGAACTACTGGTCTAGGGGCAGCTAGTCCCACATAACCTCCTCACCTCCAAGGTCTGTATAGAACAAAAACATACATCCTGAAGCAGAATTTAATCCCCTGGCTCTCAAAATGCACTACAGCACATAACAAGTGAATACACTGCCATCTTCTCTGGTAGCCAAGGGGTTAAAGTGTGCTCTGCTTGTTATGTTGTAATTCTAGGCAGCATTAGAAGCCTTGTACAGTCCTAACCTGTCCTGAAGCCTTCATTCCTTCAACAAAAAGTTTCTGCTGCACAGTTATCAGCACGGAGCTTGGCTGTGTGAGGGTGGCAACAGAAGTACATAAAACAAAAGTGAAACTTTCACATTAAACATGCCTGGTGAAAATGGGAGGGGTCTAGTTTTAATATTTTCCCCTCTCTCCTTAATGGCTCGCCGGACTGCTGTAACATATTCCCAATAAAACACTCAACACTCTAAGCAGCTGGCAGCGCAATTCTTAATACTTAAATTATTTTTTTCTTTTTTTAAATTAAAATACACTGACTACTGTGCCTCTAATGGGGAAATCCGGCCCTGCCTGCTTGGCGTTTAAAGTCGGCTATGGCTGTTGTCCTTATTCTAAGAGAATTAAGGTCTTTGGAGTTAAAAGTTATGACATTGAGGAGATTATCTTGTGATAGGGGAATAAGATAAGTAGTTTATAGGTGTATAACTTATTGAACTATCAATTGAACATAAACAATAAACAAAGTTAAAAAATTCCAAAAAACAAAACCCCCATCTCTCGTGTATGAAACTAGGAAAGAGGGGCGGATTACCTCTCCTCTCCAATGCCTTTGCTATATTTAAATGAAAATACATAGCATATTTAACCAATATGAATTTTTAACATAATTATGTATTTATATTTCTAATATTTATTTAGATACATGATGTTTTATATCTTTTTAGCACAGTATATATTGTTATTTAAAATATGTATCATTATAGTCAACCTACATGTGAACCTATGATGATCAAATTCTCTACTGCACTTATATGAGCCCTTTTGGAACACTAAGAGTTAATATGGATCAGGTATCATCACCCTGCCCATAAATAGCAGGTAGGAGGTGTTAACTTTCACTCTTGAAAAAGTTCCTGTGTGGAACGAAACGTACGTCGAGTGAGCACACATAGTGTGCAATAACATAGTTCAAATTCAGTTCCTGTGAGGCCACTGTTAGTGTTTTTTCATATACAATTGTTAAACACTAAGTGGGCTGAGGGACTAGAACATCACTACCCAGTATTACTTCTTGTTACCACTTGTTACTACTGGTGTATACCGTTATAGTAAATGCACATAGTGTGCAATTGTAGGTGCCGGTGAGGCCGCTATTAGTGCTGGTCACGTATATACAGACACTAAGTGGGCTGAGGACCTAACTATCTGTAGCACTAACGTGTTCTAAAAACATCACCTAAGGACAAGGAATACTACAACTGAAATTCGGAATCCATCTTGGAGGAAGTTCTCCACTAACATCGGGGTCGGCTTTGCACAGCACCACGCTACTACCCGTAGCGTTCCAGCCCCCGGCCAAGGACACACCTGATTGGTCCAACGGTTTACACACCCCATCTAGCTGAGACGTGGAGTCTGTATTTTGGAAGGATCGCAGCGGGACACTACATAATCAGTGACTTCTTCAAAGTTATAATACAAGGCCTGTATTTGTTTTTAACATTGTGAGTGTTATTCTAATGTCAATTTTATTATATTAAATCATACGTTTAATCTGCACTTAGATGCGGTGGGCGCTTCTGTTTCTTCTTTGTTTTCTCTTAGCTTTTTGGAAGTTCGTGATGGGACTTTGTTAAGGAGCAGCCTATATACACTGAGAACTACCAAAGAGAACTTTGCTACAGAGAACTTATATCTAGTGTATAATAACGGACATTTTCTGCTACAGTTCTGTCAATAGGAGTTGTAAGACATATTTTATTATATTTATATGACCCATATGTTTTATTTATGTTTGATTAACCATTGTATGCACTAATAATAGGCCTACAAAATAGGAGGGATATTGCCTCTATATAGTTAAAAATCTTACCTGGGATACAGGATACAAACGGTTGATAAAGATATTGCACTCTAATTTGCATTTTGGGCAGCGCCTATATTAAACCCCTTTTCTTTTG